>NW_025978440.1:619-6520 GCF_021869965.1 Rhincodon typus | reverse complement strand
TTCATCCAGCCCTGCAAGCCTCTCTGCTCCTATGATGCTGCTTGGCCTGCTGTGTTCATCCAGCCCTGCACCTTGTTGTCACCTATTTTCCAAGGATCTGTATCCCTCTGCTCCCTGCCCATTCATGTATCTGTCTAGATACATCTTAAATGACGCTATCGTACCTGCCTCTACCACCTCTGCTGGCAACGCGTTCCAGGCACCCACCACCCTCTGCGTAAAGAACTTTCCACGCATATCTCCCTTAAACTTTTCCCCTCTCACCTTGAAATCATGACCCCTAGTAATTGAGTCCCCCACTCTGGGAAAAAGCTTCTTGCTATCCACCCTGTCTGTACCTCTCATGATTTTGTAGACTTCAATCAGGTCCCCTCTCAACCTCCGTCTTTCTAATGTAAATAATCCTAATCTACTCAACCTCTCTTCATAGCTAGTGCCCTCCATACCAGGCAACATCCTGGTGAACCTCCTCTGCACCCTCTCCAAAGCATCCACATCCTTTTGGTAATGTGGTGACCAGAACTGTACGCAGTATTCCAAATGTGGTCGAACCAAAGTCCTGTACAACTGTAACATGACCTGCCAACTCTTGTACTCAGTGTCCTGTCCGATGAATGAAAGCATGCCGTATGCCTTCTTGACCACTCTATCGACCTGCGTTGCCACCTTCAGGGTACAATGGACCTGAACACCCAGATCTCTGTGCATCAATTTTCCCCAGGGCTTTTCAATTTACTGTATAGTTCGCTTTTGAATTGGATCTTCCAAAATGCATCACCTCGCATTTGCCTGGATTGAACTCCATCTGCCATTTCTCCGCCCAACTCTCCAATCTGTCTATATTCTGCTGCATTCTCCGACAGTCCCCTTCACTATCTGCTACTCCACCAATCTTAGTGTCATCTGCAAACTTGCTAACTAGACCATCTATACTTTCGTCCAGGTCATTTGTGTATATCACAAACAACAGTGGTCCCAACACGGATCCCTGTGGAACACCACTGGTCACAGTTCTCCATTTTGAGAAACTCCCTTCCACTACGACTCTCTGTCTCCTGTTGCCCAGCCAGTTCTCTATCCATCTAGCTAGTACACCCTGGACCCCATGCGACTTCACTTTCTCCATCAGCCTACCATGGGGAACCTTATCAAACGCCTTACTGAAGTCCATGTATATGACATTTACAGCCCTTCCCTCATCTATCAACTTTGTCACTTCCTCAAAGAATTCTATCAAGTTGGTAAGACATGACCTTCCCTGCACAAAACCATGCTGCCTATCACTATTAAGCCCATTTTCGTCCGGGACCTCACCCGTGCTCAAGGATGCTGCAAAGATATCTGTTAAGGCCCCAGCTATTTCCTCTCTCACTTCCCTCAGTAACCTGGGATAGATCCCATCCGGACCTGGGGACTTGTCCACCCTAATGTCTTTTAGAATACCCAATACTTCCCCCCTCCTTATGCCAACTTGGCCTAGAGTAATCAAACATCTATCCCTAACCTCAACATCCATCATGTCCCTCTCCTCGGTGAATACCGACGCAAAGTACTCATTAAGAATCTCACTCATTTTCTCTGATTCCTCGCATAACTTCCCTCCTTTGTCCTTGAGTGGGCCAACCCTTTCTCTAGTTACCCTCTTGCTCCTTATGTACGAATAAAAGGCTTTGGGATTTTCCTTAACCCTGTTTGCTAAAGATATTTCATGACCCCTTTTAGCCCTGTTAGTTCCTTGTTTCAGATTGGTCCTACTTTCCTGATATTCTTCTAAAGCTTCGTCTGTTTTCAGTCGCCTAGACCTTATGTATGCTTCCTTTTTCCTCTTTGCTAGTCTCACAATTTCACCTGTCATCTATGGTTCCCTAATCTTGCCCTTTCTATCCCTCATTTTCACAGGGACATGTCTGTCCTGCACTCTAATCAACCTCTCTTTAAAAGCCTCCCACATATCAAATGTGGATTTACCCTCAAACAGCTGCTCCCAATCCACATTCCCCAGCTCCTGCCGAATTTTGCTATATTTAGTATTTAACTCACTGCCACATCTCTTCCAGGCATGCCCACCTTGAAGAAGTTCTGCTCCTCTCTCCAATGGGATTTCTGTTCCAATCTCTCTTCCTGCCCACCGACTTTAATTTCACTGTCACTCCTGGTGTTTGACCAGGTATTTGCTCTGTCCAAATGTCTTTCTCTCTCTCTGGGCTCTATCCTATCGTTTACTCCCTACTCCACCCACCTCCCTATTTTCTGCATATAAACTGATGTTTTCCCAGCCACCAGTTCTGAGGAAGGGTCACCGGACCCGAAACGTTAACTCTGCTTTCTCCTTCACAGATGCTGCCAGACCTGCTGAGCTTTTCCAGCAACTTTGTGTTTGTTCTTGAATTTTGCTATAGTTGGCCTTCCCCCAATTTAGCACTCTTCCTTTAGGACCACTCTCATCTTTGTCCATCAGTATTCTAAAACTTACAGAATTGTGATCACTATTCCCAAAGTAATCTTCAACCACCTGGCCGGACTCATTCTCCAACATCAGGTCCAGTATGGCCCCTTCCCAAGTTGGACTATTTACATACTGCTCTAGAAAACCCTCCTGGATGGTCCTTACAAATTCTGCTCCATCTAAACATTTTACACTTAGTGAATCCCAGTCAATGTTGGGAATAAAATCTCCCATCACCACCACCCTGTTGCTCCTACATCTTTCCATAATCTGTCTACATATTTGTACTTCTATCTCACGCTCGCCGTTGGGAGGCCTGTAGTACAACCCCAACATTGTTACAGCACCCTTCCTATTTCTGAGCTCTGCCCATGTTGCCTCACTGCTCGAGTCCTCCATAGTGCCCTCCTTTAGCACAGCTGTGATATCCTCTTTGACCAGTAATGCAACTCCTCCACCCCTTTTACCTCCCTCTCTATCCTGCCTGAAGCATCTATATCCTGGGATATTTAGTTGCCAATCTTGCCCTTCCCTCAACCAAGTCTCAGTAATAGCAATAACATCATACTCCCAGGTACTAATCCAAGCCCTAAATTCATCTGCCTTACCTACTACACTTTTTGCATTAAAACAAATGCACCTCAGACCACCTGCCCCTCTGTATTCATCATCTGCTCTCTGCCTACTCTTCCCCTTAATCACACTGAGTTCATTATCTAGTTCCTGACAGGCTTTAGTTACTACCTCCTTACTGTCCACTAACCTCCTCATTTGGTTCCCATTCCCCTGCCACATTAGTTTAAACCCTCCCCAACAGCGTTAGCAAAAGCACCCCCTAGGACATTGGTTCCAGTCCTGCCCAGGTGTAGACCGTCCGATTTGTAATAGTCCCACGTCCCCCAGAACCGGTCCCAGTGTCCCAAAAATCTGAACCCCTCCCTCCTGCACCATCTCTCAAGCCACTCATTTATCCTGCCTACTTATAGTGTAAGAGCAGGAGTAAGTAGGACTGTGGATAGAAGAGTGAGGGAGCAGCAGGGAGAGAGAGAGGGAAGCATAGAAAATGTATGGACTTGGTTGAAATGCTTCCAGTGATGAGCTGGGAAAGGCTATTGACCTGAAACTTTGGAGGGAATTTTCAGTTAAGAAATGGAAACAGCCAAGACCCAAAAAATACAGATGCTAATATATAGAGCACCTTCCAAACCCACAACCATTTCCATCGAAAAGGACAAGGTCAGCAGATACATGGGAACACCACCCACTGCGAGTTCCTGTCAAGTCGCTCACCATTCTGACTTGGAAATATATCGCCGTTCCTTCACTGTAACTGGGTCAAAATCGTGGAATTCCCTCCCTAAGGGCATTGTGGGTCTAATCACAGCAGGAAGGCTGCAGCAGTTCAAGAAGGCAGCTCACCACCACCTTCTCAAGGGGCAATTAGGGACAGGCAATAAGTGGTGGCCCAGCCATCGATGCCCAAGGGCCTTCAATGAATAAGACGAGAGAGAGTGAGATGAGAATGACAGGGGAGAGAGAAAGGGAGAGAATGAGAGGGGAGGAAGGGGAGGGGAGAAGGAGTGGAGAGAGAGAGAGACAGGAAGTTTGGAGACAATCGTCCCACTTCATCAAAGAAAAGGCATTGACAATTTTAATTTTGAGAGCTGGCAATTTTCCAATCCATTCTGTCCAATTTGTTTTGTAAGAATTTGTCCATAATCTTTTACTGAGGCTTTAGATACAAAGAGGATTAGTTGATAAGTCTATTAGATTTGCGTTGATAGTACCTAAGTGGTGAGGATTGGGCTGACTAGAGAACAGAGAGCGTCCTCGTTTCACCAAGGTCAGGGCCAGGCCAGGCCAAACCAGGCCAGGCCAAACCAGACCAAACCAGGCCAGGCCAAAGCAGGCCAGGCCAAAGCAGGCCAGGCCAGGCCAAACCAAACCAGACCAAACCAGACCAAAGCAGGCCAGGCCAAAGCAGGCCAGGCCAGGCCGGGGAGAGGAAGCTGTGTGAGGGCTGCTTTCTGCTGGTGGGATCTCAGTGTTGGAGACAAGGCCATTAGCTCATGAGAATCAGTAGCTGCATGGAAATGTGGAGTTGTTATCCTTCCAGAAACAGGAATCAGGTGAAACAAAACCCTCAGGATCAGGGATAGAGTATAGTGAGGGCAGCGGTGGTGAAGGTGATAGGAGTCCGATATTAGTGGAGTGGAGGGCGGAGTGAGGAGGGATCTGGAATTAGAGGGGGATTGAGAAGGGGCCTGGAGTTAGAATGGGGGGAATGAGGAGCAGACTGGAGTTAGACTGGGAGTGAGGAGGGGCCTGGAGTTGGAGGAGTGTGTGAGGAGGGATCTGGATTTAGAGTGGGAAGTGAGAAGGGGGATGGAGTTACATTGGGAAGTGACGGGGAGATTGAGGAGGAGTCGGGGTTACGGCGGGATAGCGAGGAGGAGGATGGAATTAGAGAGAGGAGGGGTATGGAGTGAGAGACGAGAGAGTGAGGAGGAGTCTGGGATCCTCAAAGATCTGCAGTGGGAAGGGAGAGGGTAAAGAGAGGGGGCAGTGAGGAGGGAGTGAGTATAGAGAAGGGGCAGTGAGTGGGTATAGAGAGGGGGCAGTGAGTGAGCACAGACGGGGAAGTCAGGAGGGAGTAGGTATAGAGTGGGGCAATGAGGAGGGAGTGGGTATAGAATGGGGCAGTGAGGAGGAAGTGGGTATATAGAGGGGAAGTGAGGAGGGACGGGGTATAGAGAAGGGGCAGTGAGGAGAGAGGGGTTAGTGAGTGAGTATAGAGAGGGGGCAGTGAGGAGGGAGTGGGTATAGAGAGGGGGCAGTGAGGAGGGAGTGAGTATAGCGAGGGGGCAGTGAGGAGGGAGTGGGTATAGAGAAGGGGCAGTGAGGAGAGAGTGGGTATAGAGAGAGGGCAGTGAGGAGGGAGTGGGTATAGAGTGGGGGCAGTGAGGAGGGAGCGGGTATAGAGAGGGGACAGTGAGGAGGGAATGGGTATAGAGTGGGGGCAGTGAGTGGTTATAGAGAGGGGACAGTGAGGAGGGAGTGGGTATAGAGAGGGGGCAGTGAGTGGTTATAGAGAGGGGGCAGTGAGGAGGGAGTGTGTATAGAGAGGGGGCAGTGAGGAGGGAGTGGGTAGAGAGAGGGGGCAGTGAGGAGAGAGTGGGTATAGAGAGTGGGCAGTGAGTGAGTATAGAGAGGGGAAGTGAGGTGGGAGTGGGTATAGAGAGGGGACAGTGAGGAGAGAGTGGGTATAGAGATGGGGCAGTGAGGAGGAAGTGGGTATAAAAAAGAGGCCGTGAGGAGAGAGTGGTTATAGAATGGGGCAGTGAGGAGGGACGGAGTATAGAGAAGGGGCAGTGAGGAAGAGGGGGCAGTGAATGAGTATAGAGAGGGGGCAATGAGGAGTGAGTGGGTATAGCGAGGGGTCAGTGAGGAGGGAG
>NW_025978440.1:0-519 GCF_021869965.1 Rhincodon typus | reverse complement strand
GGAGAGAGTGGGTATAGAGATGGGGCAGTGAGGAGGGAGTGGGTATAAAAAAGAGGCCGTGAGGAGAGAGTGGTTATAGAATGGGGCAGTGAGGAGGGACGGAGTATAGAGAAGGGGCAGTGAGGAAGAGGGGGCAGTGAATGAGTATAGAGAGGGGGCAATGAGGAGTGAGTGGGTATAGCGAGGGGTCAGTGAGGAGGGAGTGGGTACAGAGAAGGGGCAGTGAGGAGAGAGTGGGTGTAGAGAGGGCGCAGTGAGTAGGCAGTGGGTATAGAGAAGGGGCAGTGAGGAGAGAGTTGGTATCGAGAAGGGGCTGTGAGGAGAGAGTGGGTATAGAGAGGGGGCAGTGAGTGAGTTAAGAGAGGGGAAGTGAGGAGGGAAAGGGTATAGAGAGGGAAAGTGAGGAGGGATTGGGTATAGAGAGGGAACAGTGAGGAAGGAGTGGGTACAGAGAGGGGATGTGAGGAGGGAGTGAGTATAGAGAGGGGGCAGTGACAAGGGAGTGGGAGTAGAGAGGGG
>NW_025978439.1:3041-6520 GCF_021869965.1 Rhincodon typus | reverse complement strand
GAGAGAGAGAGAGAGAGAGAGAGAAAGCTCCACTTTGGAAGGAAGAGAATTTCTTGAGGTGGGCCAATGTTAAATCCTACCCAACACCTTTGGTTGCTCAACAATACTGAAGGAAACATGGGGAGCTGTCACTTCTTGCCATGGAGATTGGCCTCGTCAATGGATTTATGTGACCTGGGATCAATAATCCATTCTGAGGAGACTGTCACTGTCAGTTTTGGAGATCCACAGCATTCCACATCCATTTCTCTAAAATTTATTCTTACAGCGGGCGTGTGGTAAGACCAGCATTTGTTACCTTCCCCTGGAACTCAATAGCTTGCTCAGCCATTTCAGAGGGCATTTAAGAGTCAACCACATTGCTGCAGGTCTAGAGTCACATGTAGACCAGACCACGTAAGGATGGCGGCTTCCTTCCCGAAAGGGTATTAGTGAACCAAGTGGGATTTTATAACAATCGATGATTGTTTCATGGTTACCATCACTGGGACCAGCCTTATGCTCCAAACTTTAGCAATTGAATTTAGGTGCTGCCATGGATTTCAGTTTTACTCTGGGGCTGTGGATTATGGATCCCATAACATTAGTGTTACGCCACCATCTCCCCACAAAACATGGCTTTGGTTCTTGCAAACCATTTTCACCTGTTCCAGTTTCTATGTCCTCTCTACCTGTAAAGATTATGCACCATTTGAAACCTTGCTTCAAAATAAACTCACCATATCATCTTAAAATCATTCAGGTTCTCAACCACAAAGTTTGGGTAATCTGTGACACCCCACATTCTGCAAGTGTCAATTTTTAACCACATACAAAGAGTCTACTTGTCAACCATGTTGTTTTCTCTTTATACTGATATTCTTATGAATTGTCCTGTTCAGTCCAAAGATGAAGAGCTTCAACATTTATCAGTGATACTACAGAATGATTATTCTTATAATACATAAGAACATAAAAGCTAGGAGCAGGCATAGGCCATTCAGCCCCTCAAACCTGCTCCACCATTCAATACAATCATGGCTGACCTCATCTCGGCCTCAACTCCACTTTCCTGCCCACTTTCTGTAACCCTGCAACCCGTTACTAATTAAAAATCTGTTTATCTTCTCCTTAAATTCATTCATTGTCCTGGCATCCACCACACTCTGGAATAGTGGACTCTTTGAGAGAAGGAAGTTCTCCTCATCTCTGTTTTAAATCTGCGACTCCTTATCTTTAAACTATGACCTCTCAATCTAGATTGTCCCACGTGAGGATCTCAATCTAGATTGTCCCACGTGAGGAAATATCCTTTCTATGTTTACTTTGTCAATCACCTTTAGCATGACTGGCTGAGAAAACAGAATTCCAAATGATGATTAACAGTTCTTAAATTGTCATTGAATTTCCTGCATCAGCAAAATTCTGATGTGTTCTGTTTCAGGTTATTAAAACTGGCAGTCAGCCAGTTGGGAAATGGATAATGTACTGTGTTTTGCAGCAGTGATTTTCACTGTTGCCGCATTTGTCAGTTCCTGGAGCTCAGTTTCATTGCCCCAAAGGATGACAGCTACAGATCAGAGATTTGTCACACTTACATCAGATAAATCATGGCTTTCATCTCTGTGGGCTTGTGATGGGTGCTTCGAAAATGCCAAGCAGGACGTGGGGGTGCGGTTGGGGAGGTCATTGCAGTTTTCATTCTTGACTTATGCTGAACAAGACCAAATCATAGTGCAATTCCTGATAAACATTCCGGTCCCTGTAGTGTTCATCACTTGCAGAAGACCTCAAGTGAACCGTTTAACCCGGCTTGAATTATCTCTGGTGACACTTTGACATGGCCAAGACCATGATGCAGATGTAGACAGCTAAAACATCCTCCATCCCTCCATCACCTGGCCGATGAACACTTAAGGTACGACTCCTGAGGTTGGCTTTGGTATAAAGGAAATGTATGGGGGGGTTGCCTTGCTTTTAACATGCAACAGCAAATATTGGTTTTAAGATTCTGTCTTCAATGATGAAACTAGAATTTTTGAGATAAAAAAATTACTAAAGTACTGCAAAATTAATCACAGCCAACAGTTTCCCCTGTGTGATGATAGTTGGCATTCAGTCTGTTCAGAAGATCAAGGACTTAACACAGCACATTTTGTACCATGAAGAACCTGTTTTATTTAACTACATCTGCAATATACCAGCAGGATAGAGTTACCAATACAATTGTCACAAATTTAACAATCATTTCTCCATTAAAACTTTACTAGACATGTACAACTTATTCATAAAGCTCGCTTCACTTTCTTTAAACTAAGCATGATAAATATTGTTCCAAAGAAGAGCCATATCAGACTCAAAACATTAACTCTTGTTTCTCTCTCCACAGATGCTGCCAGACCTGCTGAGTTTCTCCATACTTCTTCATTTTATTTTGGATTTTAAGAACTTGCAGTGATTTTCTTTATGACAATATTATTATCCGTCTGTATGAGCAATTAGTTGACTACCTATCTTTTCTGCAACAATCAAATGTTTAACAAACATTCTATCATCATTCTAATATCTGATACTTTCGCTTAAAGACTTACCTTAATTGCTGTCAGTTCCTCCAAGACATCTTCAGCCTTTTTGTCTCTCAGTTAAGAACCATTTAAAATTAAAATGTTCTTGAGGTAACTCCTGTCTTAATCTCAGTACATCTCAGATGTCCTCGTTTTTCAAGGACCACAACATCCCCCCCAGTGGTCGAGAATGCCGTTGATCGTGTCTCCCGCATTTCCCGCAACTCATCCCTCATACCCTCTCCCTGCAATAACAACCAAAACAGAATCCCCCTCGTCCTCACGTACCACCCCACCAACCTCCGGATCCAACGCATCATCATCCGACACTTTCGCCATCTGCAATCTGACCCCACCAACAAAGACATTTTTCTCTCCCCACCCTTATCTGCTTTCTGGAGGGACCACTCTCTCCGTGACTCCCTTGTCCGCTCCACACTCCCCTCCAGCCCTACCTCACCCGGCACTTTTCCCTGCAACCGCAGGAAGTGCTACACCTGCCCCTACACCTTCCCCCTCACCCCCATCCCAGGCCCCAAGAAGACTTCCCACATCAAGCAGATGTTCACCTGCACATCTGCTAATGTGGTATACTGTATCCGCTGTTCCCGTTGTGGCCTCCTCTACATCGGGGAAACCAAGCGGAGGCTTGGGGACCGCTTTGCAGAACACCTACGCTCGGTTCGCACTAAACAACTCCCCCTCCCATTCCGCAGACGACATGTCCATCCTGGGCCTCCTGCAGTGCCACAACGATGCTACCCGAAGGTTGCAGGAACAGCAACTCATATTCCGCTTGGGAACCCTGCAGCCCAATGGTATCAATGTGGACTTCACAAGCTTCAAAATCTCCCCTCCCCCTACCGCATCCCAAAACCAGCCCAGCTCGTCCCCGCCTCCCTAACCTGTCCTTCCTCCCACCTATCCCCCCCTCCC
>NW_025978439.1:0-2941 GCF_021869965.1 Rhincodon typus | reverse complement strand
TGCTGCTTGGCCTGCTGTGTTCATCCAGCTCTACACCTTGTTATCTCCTGTCTTAATCTCATTACTTGTGGAATCATAGAGTGTTTTGGCACAGAAGGAAGACATTGAGGACAATGCACTTGTGATACCTTTTGGAAAAAAGGTCTATCCACCTAGTCCCATTTCATGTCTTTCCCAATACCCTTTCTTTTTACAATTATTTATCTATTTTCTTTCAAAAACTATTGTGGATTCTGCTCCAACCATTGTTTCTGATGGGACCTTCCTTGTCCTTCTGTATATAGAAACCCATTCCTTATTCCTTTATTGTGTCTCTCAGATGCTCTGTTACCCAATTTTCTAATGAAAATGGGTCCAGTTTCCCTTGACATTCTGTAGAACAACAGCTTCTCAACCCCAATCTCCCTATTACCCTCTTCACAACTCCGACATCTTTCTGGGTGAAGGGGACCAAAGCTATTTGGTGGAGTTTTAAAGAAAAACATTCACAGATATGTATGTTACCTCAAGAACATTTTAATTTTAAATGCTCAACTGAGGGACAAAAGGACTGAAGATGTCTTGGAGGAACTGACAGCAATTAAGGCAAGTCTTTAAGGTGGAAGTACCAGATATTAAAATGATAGTAGAATGTTTGTGGGCATTGCTGGCTCAGCCAGCATTTATTACCCATCCTTAATTGCCTAGAGGGCAGTTAAGAGTCAATGACATTGCTGTGGATCTGGAGTCACATGTTGGCTAGACCAGGTAAGGACAGCAGATTTCCTTTCCTCAAGAGCATCAGTGAACCATATGGCTTTCTCCTGACAATTGATCATGGTTTCATTGTCATCATTAAACTCACAATTCTAGAGTTTTTTTTATTGAATTCAAATTCCACATCTGCCAGGGTCCCAGAACATTATGCAGGTCTCTGATCATACCACTAGGCCATCATCACTTTGTTTCGTGTACTCTGTATTCCCAGTTATAACACTGGGTATCCCTTGTGTCTTACCTATTTCTTTATAAACATGTATTGAAATTCCCTGACTCTGTAATCTTCTCAATCTCTACATGCCTCCAAGATATCTGTGCTTCTCTAACTCTAGTTTCCTGAGCATCCCCAATCTTAATTGTTCCAATATTGTGATCAAACCTTTGCTAATCGACCTGATGTTCTGGATAGCCTTCCTACTGAACTCCATCTCTCTACCTGGCTTTCCTTCTTTAACAGATTCAACGAAACCGACCTATTGACCAAATATTTGGTCATCTGCCATAATAGCTCCTATTGGTGCCCTACTTAGTTTTATTCTGCTGTTGTGATGTGTCCTGGGATGTTCCATCATGTCTAATGAACTACGTAACTATTGGGTGCCTTTGTTATTCTACAATTTTTAATGAACTGGCCTAGCCTTATACATTGGATGGATGATAGCCATAGAGACTCTGTGGTGAACTGGCCTCTAGGTCACAACATGCAAGTGGTCAATGCCTTCACTACAAGGGTGACCCCAAATGAGACGTGAAAACTGTGGACGTTGATGTTGAATTGGGAGACAGTTACTGATGGGTGTGATCCCTGGGGGCTGACTGTTCGCAAAGGCAATGGAAAAGAAAAGCAGCAATGAAAAGGACAGGAAAAGGGCCCAGAGAAGAGAGAGACTGAGCCAGCCCCGTCTTCCTCTGCAGCTAAAATGAGAGACCACCATAAGAGAAGGGGGCCCCTGATCCAAACCAGGTGAGGTTTAACACAGAGTTGACCATCACCTTGCAAATTATCTTCTTACAGGGTGGAAGGTTGCCACAACTACCAATTTTGCAATCTGTTGGAAGGAAGGCATCTACTCCTGTATTCCTTTTAAACTTTAACTAGTAAGTGTTTATTTCCCCTGTTTCGCTCTCTCTCTGAGGTAGCACCTCACATTTCTCTGCATTAAGTTTAATTTAATACCTGTTTATCCAATTCACTAACCTCTTTGACAGCATTTCTATTTTTGTGTCAAGTCCAACAAACAGGGTTTTCTGATGAAGGGTCTAGGCCTGAAACATCAGCCTCTCTGCTCCTATGATGCTGCTTGGCCTGCTGTGTTCATCCAGCTCTGCACTTTGTTGTCTCGGATTCTCCAGCATCTGCAGTTCCTACTATCTCTGGTCAGCTCAGTTGACTAGATGGCTGGTTTACAATGTAGACTGATGCTGACAGAGTGGGTTCAATTCTGATGAGGCAGCAGCCCCATAGGATTATGGTGACTTTATTTGCTCCTAATAGGCCAAATCTTTTACACACATTGGAAAGGTCAGTGGCCCAACACTGATTAGAAGGGGGAGACACAAATTAAAAAAAAATACAATGCCTCAGTTTACAATCCTTCAACCAGCTTCCTACTCAGATCACCAATTCGTTTCAACGGCATCTGCTTGAATTTTGTCATTAACCTTCAGATTCTTTTTCCTTTTTCACTTAAATAATTTGGTAAAGAAAAGTTTAAAAGCAAAGTGCATTCACGTAGCTTCGGAGATGGGATAGGCACAAAAATGAAAGGAACTAATTCCATGAACGTATCCAGGGAATTATTTAGCCTGACTTGGGCTGCTGAATTTTTAATCCCTTTAGACTGAACCGAATGCAATAATAAAAACAGAGAGAGAGGACTAGCAGATCAGGTACAGTAAGGCTGAATTTACAGAATGTTACGTATGTATAGCTCTTAGGATCACTGGATTTTATCAAAGACCTTCAGAGGCTGCGAGTGCTCTCTCAAGCCTGGTTACTGCTGTAATATCGGAAACACAGTGGACAATTTGTGAATCTCACACCGCAATGCGACAACGACCAGATAATCTTTTCTTTTGAGATGCTAATGAGCATTGGCCAGAACCAGCAGGAACGTCTTGTTCTTTATTTCTCCAAAAAGTAACGCAAGGAATGAGATAGCAGGAACTGCAGATGCTGGAG
>NW_025978438.1:0-6521 GCF_021869965.1 Rhincodon typus | reverse complement strand
TTCACAAGCTTCAAAATCTCCCGTCCCCCTACTGCATCCCAAAACCAGCCCAGCTCGTCCCCGCCTCCCTAACCTGTTCTTCCTCCCATCTCAAGCCCCACCCCCATCTCCTACCTATTAACCTCATCCCGCCCCTTGACCTGTCCGTCCTCCCTGGACTGACCTATCTCCTCCCTAACTCCCCACCTACACTCACCTTTACTGGCTCCATCCCCACCTCTTTGATCTGTCTGTTTCCTCTCCACCTATCTTCTCCTCTATCCATCTTCTATCCGCCTCCCCCTCTCTCCCTATTTATTTCAGAACACCCTTCCCCTCCCCCATTTCTGATGAAGGGTCTAGGCCCGAAACGTCAGCCTTCCTGCTCCTATGATGCTGCTTGGCCTGCTGTATTCATCCTGCTTTGCACCTTGTTATCCCTAAAATACAGTTTGTGTGCATATTCCAATGTCTGAGTTCCCTGTTTTCATGCTGCATAATCACAGGCAATGTTTATTACCTGTGATGCGTGAATCTCTCATAAATATGTAACTCAAACACATATGGTTGACTGTCTTTAGTCTTGTTAGATAAAATTGTCAATTTTAGTTCAGATTATTTCTTGTTTACAGTTGGTTTCACAAAGCTTAGCTTAACCTGTGATCAGGAGATTACGGAAGACATTCTGTTATGAATCCATTTCAGTCTACTTTCTTGTCTGATGGTTCATCATGCCAACAATTTCTGAGTCAGAAAGACAGGAATAAATTCATTGAATGGCACCTCCAGAGAGACAATAATTTCCTTTTATTAATCGCTTCCTCTCTACACACATAAACCTGCATTATAGACAAAATAAACTGTAGAATATCCTTTATTGTCACATGTACTCATGTACAGGAGTACAGTGAAAAGTTTACAATGTCACCTCTTATGATGCCATCTTAGGTACCAAGTACCCAGGTATAAACATTAGTTACAAAAAGAGGAATAAAAGAGAAAAAAAAACATTGCATTACTTTACATTGATTCCTTATTGTAGGTTAGAAATATGACATGGTTAAAAGGAAAAAGTTACAATCAGCTACATTGCAGTGGCTCTGCACAGGGGCTTTCACATGTGGTCTGACTGCCTGCTACAGGCCCCAGTCCAACAACTGTCCCCGCTCACCTCCAAGCCTCCAGTCCGCTCTAGCTTTCAGCTGCTCCAAGACATAAATTTTCTCTGGGGTTGGCTTCCCCGCATCGGCCTCTGCTCCGGAGCCGCTTCCCTGAACTAACGTCCACTCCCTGCGCCGGCCTCCACTCTGTTGACTCGCCTCTGGGACTCACCAGTAGCAGCCTCTGGTCTGGAGTTGCCTCCTCATTCCATCCGGGTAAGTTGAAAGTTTAAAAAAAAACCAAAAGGAGAAAAAAGAGAAAAAGACAAAGGCGGGTGGAGCAGAGGAGCTCTGGCTGGATGTTTTACTCTGCCACCATCTTGCTGGAAAAGAATATAGAACAATATATACATATAACTTAGTTTTTATTAGTGCTATTATTCCTCAGGGAAAAATAATTTAATCCCATGTGTTCCCCTCTTTTTCCACATCCCTTTCCTTTCAAACACATTTATAATGTATTTTTTCCAATATTGATGGGTATAATTGTCAAAGTCTCCACTATGAAGGAATCACATTTTCCAGAGATAAAGGAAGAAAGTTTTTTTTTTACAATCTCATTCTCCTAACAGAAGAATAATTGAAGGAATTATTATTTTAAAAGCATCAAACAGAAGTGTTCTTGTTTTACATAAATATTTTTTCAATACAAAATAGAAAATCTTTTTGATTTGATCAAGGTCCATATCCTCTGTTTTGCTAAAATGGAGTATGTATCTGAATAGAAGTTTCAATTCACTGAATCACTAGGATTATTGATATTTATCAGGATGTCATCCACATAGACTTAGGGAGACAGCAGGCCTTTGAAATAATAATTGAAGATTTTATGGAGAAAACAAGAGCTCCAGCAAAGGTGATTCATGATACAGCACATAGACAGTTCAAAACGTTTACTTGGGACCTGGAGTCGAATCAATAAATTGCTTTTATCCACAGGAGCATATAAGATATAATGGCAAATTATTCTTCAACTTGTCTATGTTGTTGATTGTGGAGAAAAGATTTCTTCTCTACAGCTGATGTTCTCTTCAACAGATTTTGCAGAGTTACAGTCTAACTAAGTGGAATGTACCGAGGACCTATGTCCACATGGAAGTGGGAAGAATTGATGAAGTGCATGTTGAAGGCCGTTATAAACCAGATCAATTAGAGTGTGTAGACACAAAGCACATTCATCATGCTGATACTATGGAAAGGGTTCATACCAAATTCCTGAAAACTTTTCTAGGGAAGATGGGGTGAAGCAATTCTTGAAGGCATTCGTATATACTTTGATATCTTTGAGTTGTAAAATTTTTGTGCTCATGTTTCATCTGGTCTTCAGGTAGAACGAGAATTTACAGGAGCACATTGCAAAATCTTATATTTATTTCTAGGATGTGTTCTTCAGCATTAAGGGAGACAGGAACCTGAGTGGTGCTTTTTCTCTGTGAGGGGGATGTATTACATTGTATCATACCTGACAAGTGTTTCTCACAGGTATTTTGAAATTATGTCAATGATCCTGATGGGGAGGTGATGGACTAGTTGTACTGCTAGACTATTAATCCAGGGTTCTAAGTAATGTTCTGTGGACATGCATTTGAATCCTGCCATGGCAGATGATGGAATTTGAATCCCATAATAGTCTGGAATTAAGAGTCTAGTAGTGACTATGAAATCACTGGTTAGAGAAGAAAACTGCCATTTTTGCTTGGTCTGGCCTGCATGTGACTCCAGACCCACAGCAAAGTGGTTGACACCTTACACCCTTCAGGCAATTATAAATGGGCAATAAATGTTGGTCTGGCAAACAACACCAAATCATGGGAATGAATTTTAGAAAAATGCAGTCGCGTAGCTGGCAACTCGTTTAAGCATTACTTTTCACGGAACAGACATTTTATAAGCAATGCACACAAGTTTCTGATATGCGCTACAGGCAGGTGATACTCCGTGCTAGCAGCATACAATCAGAAAATTCCCTCCTTTAGTGTAATTCATCTGTCATGTTAAGAAGGGATGGGATTTCAGAGGGATGTGGTGATAGGTTCTATTAAATATGGTATGAAACAGAAATAGTTTCAGTATCGCTACCTGTAGGTCTAAGTGGATACCAAATTTAGCCTGAACTCAATTGTATGGGAATACACTGGAAATGGATAAAGGTTATTTTGGTTCCTTCTGTCAAACTATTCTTTTTCGTGTTTTGGAACTTTCAGGTATGTCTCAGCAAAGCTTCTTTCTTACCGTGTATAAGATGGAGAATGAATTGCAAGGTAGATATATGTCAAAACATAGATGTGATTTCAGCAAAGGTAGGATTGCAGTGTGACAGTGCGCAGGTCTGGCAGCATCTGTGGAGTGAAAAGAATTAACATTTCGAGTCCAGTGACCCTTCTTCAAAACTGATAAAAGCTGGGAAATGGTGACATATATACTGATGATGGGGAATTATGGGGGAAAAAGGAGTGAGTGGATAGATGGAGTAGGAGCCCAGAGAGAGAGAGAGAGAAAAGGTGGGCAGACAAAGGGATTGTTGATTGTGAACTGGGGAAGAGAAGCTAAATAGTTGATAATGAGGGCTATAAGTGGTAGAAAATGGGTTAGCTGTATCAAAAGTAACCCATTTCATGATGTTGGATGCTGGAATCCAAGGTAGACAGACAGGAAGCAGGAAGAACACAGCAAGCCAGGCAGCGTCTGGAGGAAAGGAGAAGTCAGTGTTTCAGATATTACCCTTCTTCAGGGATCCTACCATTTCATGAAAGGACCTGGGGTGAGGTGGTAGGTAAAACATGGAAAGAGGTGCCATGCTCTGAAATTGTTAAACTCAATGTCAAGTCCTGAAGGGTGTGAGGTCCCTAAGTAGAGGATGTGTTATTCCTCCAGCTTGTGTTGAGCCTCGCTGGAACACTGCAGCAGGCCTGACACAGAAATGGGAGCAAGGTGGCGTACAAAATTGGCAAGCTCAGGGTCATTTTTACAGACCGATTGCTTCCTTGTGAGGACATTACAGCCTCAGGACACACCTTCCAGTTGAAGCAGCACTTCATCTGCACTTCACTTAAGCTAGCCTACTGTATTCACAGATCACAATGTGATCTTATCTACACTGGGGAGACGAAATTCGTACTGGGTGATCACTTTGTGGAACAAGCAGATTCAGGCACAAGTCTTCTTCTGTATCTCTTGGTTGAGCTTCTGAATAAGTCCCTTAGCAGGAGATGAAAATCACATACTGATTATCCAGCTTAGAATAACAATGCAGCCATACACGGGAGTATACAAATGGACTGTATTTCAGGCAACTGCCCTTCTGCATTGTAGCAAGAAGAGTAATGTAATGTAACAATAGAGTTGGATAACTTTTCTCTCTCTCTCTCTGTCTCTTTCTGTTTTCTCTCAGCATCTCAAAAATCATCATTTGTGAAAAGAAAATCAAAATAATGTCTATTCACTGAGAACTCATAGAAACTTCACAACTGCCAAATCATCAATTAACTGTCCATGTTTAAAACCTGGCACTGTAAGTACTTTTAAATTGCATACTCTTTAATCCTCCCAACTGGGCTGGGCACTTTCCCCTTTTGAACATTATGCCTGTGTTTGATGTCATGTTTTATTACTTACTCTGGGTTAGTAATAAAATTCTTTTTTTTTCCACTCAAGAAAACCATGAAATTGATTTCTTAATTTTCAACAAGTGAACTACATGTTATTTTAAGTGTGATATAACTACCCACTAAATACAAGTAAAAATTATCTTTGCAGCCACCAAGACGCTTAAAAAGTATGGGACTGATTTAACCTTCTTCACTTGGTCAAAACATTCATCCCTTATAATGAAATAACACACTATGAGGCTGTCACACTTGATTCCACAGTGTAATTTATTGGCAAAGATGAAAACATTGAATGATAAATACTGATTATAAATATTGATCTAATGTTCTCCCTTCTGTCTGCCTTCCATTACCAAGACTTTCTACCCTGGTCATTTCAATATCTTAGTCTTACTTGCCATTGTCAAACGCTGTTGGCATTTCATATGGCCTTGCTCTCTCCCTCTTTTTATTACTTTTTCTCTCTTCATCTGAAAAAGAAACCACAGAAAACTATTTGCATCTATATCCTTATCGCCCCAAAAGATAGCATGATCATATGAGTCATAAAATGCTCTTTTAATCTTTGAGCAAGAAAATATTTTCAATGTAATAAATGAAAAATTCTTGCATTTTAATTAGCAGTGGTAGCTTTAGCACTCTAAACAGTAGTAACTACTGATTTCTCCCTTGTACAATGGAGAGGACATTGTTTCTTAACAAAAGAAAAAAAGTAGCTCTGAAGTAGCACTCTGTTTGCACAAGAGTTTGAAACCTTGTTATAAAAATTTGATAATTATGTCAATAAACTAGTATCAATGCCAGAAGCATTTTTTAACTTGTTAGACATTAATAATCAATGTGCAATAAGATTTCAGTGAAATTTCAAATGCAAATAAATCAAGGAATTGGTAAAATGATCTTGTTGCTTTGGGACAATATGCATTCATTTTTAATGATGATGTGGTAACAGAAGTTCAGTAATTTAAGCAGTTCAGGATTAAAACTGCAAGGTTAAGATTATTGTATGACAGCTGTTTATTGTTAAGCGCACATTATCTTCCTATGATACAATAAGGAGTCCAGTTAAACTTGATGGATTAATACAACCATTGTTACACAGCAAACTAACATCAAAATTGTGTGATCAGAGTTCAGGGCTGAAAATAATCCTAAAGATCCAGACCATGGTAGCCAATGTCCCCAGAAGGAGAGAGGTGATGGTGGAATGTTAATGTCATTGGATTGTAATACAGAAGCCCAGGCTAAGACCACAGGGGTATGGTCCAGATCCCAATATGCAAAATGGTAAAATTTGAGTTTGATAAACATCTGGAATAACATGAGCAATTAGCCACAATTAATTGTTGTAAGAACCCATCTGGTTCACTAATGGTCTTTATGGAAAGAAATCTGCCATCCTGACTAGTTACCGTATAGTCAGTAAAAACATCCAACAAGGCTGCAAGCAAAGTGACCAAATTTAACAGATTCGTAGGGATTGTTGTTATTATATTTTTTTCCTTAACTTACCTAATAGGTTGCCTCCAACGTATCAACTGTTCAAAGATGGACGAGCTTAGTAGTGGTTTACAGGGTGTCAGAAAGCATTTGAAAAAGTGAAGGAAGTATGAACTAGTGATAGAGATAGTAGGAACTGCAGATGCTGGAGAATCTGAGATAACAAGGTGTAGAGCTGGATGAACACAGCAGGCCGAGCAGCATCAGAGGAGCAGGAAGGCTGATGTTTCGGGCCTAGACCCTTCTTCAGAAAATTTTCTGAAGAAGGGTCTAG
>NW_025978437.1:0-6521 GCF_021869965.1 Rhincodon typus | reverse complement strand
TTTTTTTCCTTCACAGATGCTGCCAGACCTGCTCAGCTTCTCCAGCAACTTTGTTTTTGTTCCTGATTTACAGCATCCACCGTTCTTTCACTTTTTTAGCAATCTAAGGTAATTGACAAAGGAATTAAAGATGAGGCAAGGATTGGATTTTAATACCCTGAGTTGCAGCCATCTAAATTGTGCTGTCTGAATGAGCGGTGTATGAATGGGTGGCAGAAACAGAATTAATCATTTTCAAACTGAAATTCGGTAAAAACATAAAACACTCAAAGGACCATGTGGAAATAGGAATAGGCCTAAGTGGATAGCTCGACCAGAGTGCCAGTACAAGCTCGATGAATAGCTTCCTACTGTGCCGCATTGTTCTATTACTCTAAGAATGACCTTTCCTATTGTCCTCCTGCCTCTCAACCCTTGGTAATGGTGCCACTGTTTCTTGAGACCGCCTTGCCTCGAGTAATTGGCTTCAACATCAAGCCAGAGGCATACTTGCATGAGTGGGTCTGATATCACATGGGAAACCCAAAAGTAAGTCCAGTGTGTATGATAGTGGTATGTTAATACAGCCAGTGTAATTTTAGTGTGAGGTTTTACAATCACTGCACAGCAAAGAGCACGAAGAGAGCCTGCATGATGTGACTTCAACACCAGTACCTAAAGGACCAATCCAAAGATGAAATTTGGAGGAGTTCAGAGTTAGAAGCCAAAGGAAGATGAATTTGACAACCGATTCAAAACAGTCTTAGGTTAGGCTCCATTGCAATGATATCTCTGTTAATATACTGTTGGTGTTAGGCAAAGCTAGAGAGAAATATAGATCCATAGCAATGGGAGAATGAAACCTGCTGCTGCCAGAAAAAAGGCACATCTGGAGACAACCCACAGGTATGTTTGAGTTCATTCTAGAAGGCCTAATCAAGTCAGGAAAGGTGAGTAAGTCACATTCCTGTAAGTTCTGTGGTATGATTCACTACCATCCACTTACTCTGTCTTATGATTCCTATTCTTTCATATCACTCTTCTCACTTGCTCACTTTGTTAGTATACCCATCCTCCTTTTGTGTACTTTGTTACATCCTCATCTATCTGTCCACTATTGCTATTCACCCTAATAGTCATCCTCACCAAATACACTGTATCCATAGGGTCATGAAATCTCATACATGCTGTTTATACATTGCAGACAAAGCTTAGAACATTAGAGAAAGAACCAGCGGTGGTCCTTCACCAATACCCAATTAACAGCTGCAGAGAAAGAAGAGGTAGGGATCAGGAGCAGTGTGATGTTCTTGGTCATTGGAAATGGGAGCTTCCCAACCATCTAGTGACACAATTAAATATCAGCCATGGAACAATCAGTCATCTTGACCTGTTTTCAACAGGAAATAAGATATTATGTTTTCCATAAAGCTGCTATAACATACTTACCTTGCAAGCATTAATTCATAGCGTTACACTTTGCCACACCCTTCATGCACGTAGCAAGTGTCCGTGGACTTCCTGAATGATAAATCCTCAGAAATGCTGAGTTGTCCTGAAGATGCACCGTGACAGGATTCTTTCTTATCATAAAAACAGTGCAAACTGGATATTGAGTAAGAGAGGGAAGGTCTCTGCTAGGGCTGCTCTGCAGGACACAGCTGGTGTAGCCCAAAGACATTCAATGTATAGAGAAACGTATTATTAAGAAGCAGCAGAGAATGTGTGATGTACTGACCGGCTTTTCAAACACAATGATCATGACTGCGGTAAGAATGGAGCAATCCATCTCAAGAACGAGTACAATGATGTTATGTGGCATTGCAGCAATACTTTCTTGCATGGATAGCTGGCCAACTTTGTGAAACATCACATGAGTCTGTGCGCTCCTCGACAGCAGTCATATCCAATCTATAGTCAACATGACTGCCACCTTAATTAATATGGTAGATGTCCTTTCCTTGCCCTTAGGGTGCTGCACAGATGAGCACTTAGGTGCCATCCTTCAGAGTGGTAACAGTGAAATGCAGTTGGCTTATGAAAGAGAAGATTGCGAAATGGGGCATGCAAATAAAAACTCCTCTCAAAGTGCTTTCACTTTTCATCCATTATACACCTTCCACCCACCCACCCACCACCTTAATATCTCCCATCAGTTAATGATTGATGTGCTATCATATGACCAAGTGTCCCCTTGCACAGACAAAGGTGGAACAGGTTATAGTGGTACCCTCCTGGGCTCCAAAACCCAGAAGTTATTGACTAAGAGATCCTAGTCATCAGATCTCAGAAAGGGCCCGAGCAATCTGTCTCTACCTGTACACCAGGTATAAATAGTAGGAAAAGAAACAGGAAAGCTTTGTAGTTCCATAAGATTATGTGAAGCTGTTAAGTTTTGAAGTCTCCAGTCAAATTATTAGTTTGAGTTAATTTCCAGTCTTACCCATTCTTGGTTTCTGGGTGGCAGGTCATTTTTTAAAGTCGTGCAGTTTGTTTGTAGTCCTACTTTGTATCAGTGGCATAGTTTAGGGATAGTGATTATGGGAAAAGGAGGATGGGATGAGTAGCTATTGCATGTTGTACTGACATTGTTCCTCTTGCTAATCCATAGTGAATGCAGTGTGCAGCACACCACAAACATTTTGGAGACTGGCTGAGGATTGTCTCCAGATCTATCAAGCACTTGAAACTCATTCCCAACATGCTAATGGTTTGACTAATTGATAATCAAACGGTAATGTTCAGGCATCATTGGTCAGATTTTTGATAGGTGTAATTAGTCAAGTTTGAAGAAGGTGTCTCTCATCCATTTACAGTTGCTTCTTAAGTATTCTTGAGGTTTGAAGAGGTTGGGAAATTTAGATGGCAGCAAGAATCTTGGAATCCTAGGATTCTTATTAATGTCTAAAGAAACACGTTTCTGCCATTGTACACCAGGTGCACATTGATTGAGTTGAAGCCATCGTAGAAGGTAAACACTCAACAAGAGAACTTATGACCACAGTTAGAGGAGTTTCTCTAGTTCCACTTGTCCACTGGTCACAACATGAACTTAAATGTTTTGCCCAGTTTACAGATATGACAAATCATATACGCTTATCTATCCCTTTTGGAATACTGATCCATCAACCAGATTTCTTTAATAAACAACTATTGATTTAATGTACAACAACAAATTTAAAAATATGCAAAGCTTATTAATGCACAGCTTAGAATATGGTAGTAAGTATATATGCATTTTCAAATCATCTAACATACACTTGCACAAACAAGCACACACCAGTTAAATAAATAATAAAAAACCTCTCTGTACAGAGATTAACTGTATAAGGAAACAGATACTTTGTTCAACCTTTGTACCCAAGATAGCACTGGGAATGGCTACTTTGTACACTTTTCTATGCACTCTTATATCCCTGTACTTGAGTATACATGACAATAAAATCTAATTCTAATAACAAATTTGTAAAGATTAATAAAAAACTAGTTATGAAACGCAATATGACAGAGATGAGAGGAAAACACTTTTTGGCTTCTAGTCCAACTTCTCCATGGGTCACAAACAAATTTTAAAGTATTTAATCCAAGTCCCAATAAGTTCAACACTATATTTCTCTGTATTAAGTTTTAATTAAAATCTTTCATCAACCAAGTTTCTTTTAGCAATACAACATTATCAATTTATTATAACACAAAACGCATCCAATGAAGCTACAGAATTCATTAATGCATAATTTTAATGTCAAAATATAAATGTTTACCCCTTTTAAATAACCAAAAAGACACATACACTCATGCATACACATAAACACACATACATACTTCACATAAAAGGGGAAAAAAAACAGATTTCTTTCTGGACAGCCTCACTTTCAAAAGTAAACCACTTTCTGACAAAAGCTGATTATTCTTAAAGGCAAAGAAGTCTGTCAATCTGGTAGTCAAGCTACTAATTATGTGCTGTTATTTCTGGCGTCTTGGTAGACACCGCTTGTTCAGAAAATACAACATTGAAAAGCTGTCTCAGTCAGTCTTTTCCAGAAGAATAATCACCTCAAAGGTGCTTCAGAAACAGGAAACATGGGCCTGCAAATATTGTTCAAACAGGACAGCCATAAAAGCCCAAAGTAAAACAATTAGGTGTTTTCTTCTTAGTGAGTTTAAGTAAACAAGATGTGCATTTATCACAAGTCACATGGTTTCCAAGACTCCTTATTTTTTTAAAAGTTCTGCTATCCAAGGACTTTTTGATGACTTTTTGAAACCTAATCCAGATATTCGCATGTAATTTGAAATAGATCTATTTTTCAACAATACTTCAAAACTCAAGTCCTCAAACATTAAATACAAAGCACCTTCAAAGCAAGGTTGTCACCAGACACATACGGTGGTCACTGGGTTATTTTTATAAGCACTTCATTCAGGAGATGTCGAGAGGAGCTGGTTTGAAAGATTTTCAGGATTATAGCTGCCATCAATTTTCTACTCACATGCTGGATTCCCAGAAAATATTTCAAAACAAGTAGAAGAGGGTGTGTTGAGTGAGTTCTATCAACAGGTTACACATTATTTGAATTGCAAACAGTATCAAGGAGCCACAAATCCTATCATGTGACATGCAGTAAACTTGTCCAAGCCATCAGCTTAAGATGTGAGTTCCAGTAAGTGTACTTTAAACATCCACAGTGTCATTTTAGTGACCTTTTCAAAACACCATGCCTCACAGTTTTTCAAGTGAACCAATTTAACAACCTTTAATGCGCATCCTCGAAAACATGTTAATAATGGAAGCGTCTTTATAAAACATTCACATTTGGAGAACTGAAATACCATTCTAAAATGTGTATCATTACAAAGTGTGAACAAAGAAATTAAAATATTTCAAAAATTTTGAACTAAATTCACACACTCATGCAGATTTGGTTTGTAATTAATACAGTGTACATGGTACCAACTTGATACACAGATAATTCAAACCGAAGTTAAATGAGGACACAAGGAATCGGCAAGGGAATGTAGATAGATTGAGTGAATGGGCAAAAATTTAGCATATGGAGTTGAATGTAGGAAAGTGTCAGGTAGGAAGAATCAAAAGCAGACTATTATTTAACTGGAGAGGGACTCCGAAAAAGTGCAGCCCATAGGGATCTGAGTGTTCTTGTGGATAAAGCACAACAAGACGGCATGTAGGTATAGCAAGTAATTAAGAAAGCAAATCGAATTTTCACCCATTATTGCTAAGGGATTAAAGTTTAATACCAGTAAGGTCTTGTTACTACTGTGCAGTACATTGGTGAGGTTGTCCCTGGAATACTGGATGTACTGGTATTAGAGGCAATTCAAAACAGATCACTCAGCTGATTCCTGGAATGATGGGGTTGACTTGTTAAGAACAGTTAAACAGATTAAGCCTTTATTCATTAGGGTTTATATGCATTTGGGCTAATTTTATTGAAGCATAAAAGATTCTGAGGAAGCTTGTCAGGGTAGATAGTGAGAAGATGTTTCTGCTAGTGGGGGAATGTTGAACTAGAGGACATAGTTATAGAATAAAGGAACATTCATTTAAAACTAAGATGTGAAGGAATTTCTCCTCCAAGAGGGTAGTGAATGTCTGGAATTCTCTGTCCCAGAGTGTTGTAGAGGCTGGAAGATCTTGGAAAGTATTTAAAGAGGATATAGATAGATATTTGCAATTTGAGGGAGTTAATGGCTCTAAGGATCAGCCATGATCTTGTTTATTGGCAGGGCAGGTTTGAGGGGCTGAAAAGCCAACTCCTGATCCTATTCTTATGTTCTCTCCACTTGCCTGGATGAGTACAGCTCCAGTAACATTTAAGAAGTTTCTATCTAGGACAAAGTGACCTGCTTGAACAAAGAACAATACAGCACAAAAACAGGCCCTTCGGCCCTCCAAGCCTGCGCCGTTTGACATCACATTCACAAATGTCCATCCACCACTGATGCTCAGTGAAGGCAGTGTGTAGCATCTACAAAATGCACTGCAGAATCTGACTAAGGCTCCTTAGACGGCACCACTACCATCTAAAAGATCAAGGACAGAAAATACGTGAGAACACCACCATTTGAAAGTTACCCTCCAAGCCACTCACAGCCTGACTTTTTGTAAATCGTCCAAATATGTCTTGTCCACAGTTTAAATCAAATCGGCTAACTACTATGCTATCAGTCTACAGCTGCAAAACAGCAAGGTGATGGAAGGTGTTTTTAACATTCACCATATCACCACATTTGCTTGGCCACACAGGGCACTCAGCCCCTGACCTCATTACTGTTTTGGTTCAAATGCAGACACAAGAGCTGAACTCCAGAAGTGAGGTGAAAGTGACTTCCTCGGTAGCAGGGCAGCATTTGACTGGGTATGCATAAAGGAGTCCTGGCAAAACTGGAGTCAGCAGGAATCGGAGGGGAACTATCCACCATTTGGGGTCATACTTAACAATAAAGGCAGATGTTACAGATAGTAGGAACTGCCGATGCTGGAGAATCTGAGATAACACGGTGTAGAGCTGGATGAACAC
>NW_025978436.1:0-6522 GCF_021869965.1 Rhincodon typus | reverse complement strand
ATGAAGCTGCTTGGCCTGCTGTGTTCATCCAGCTCTGCACCTTGTTGTCTCAGATTCTCCAGCATCTGCAGTTCCTACTATCTCTGATTCAATTTTAACCCCACTGCGAAGCCTCTTCTAAGGATGCCGAGCCTGAAGAAGTTACCCTCCTCCCTCCGGACAAACCTCAGGAGAACTGAAATATTCCCCTTTATTTCAAAGGAAAAGGAGTATGAAAGTAGGGAGGGCTTGTCAAAACTGTCCAAAGAATTAGGCAGACCATAGCCGGAATACCATCAACAGTCCCCTTATCTAAGGAGAGATAGACTGGATTGGAGGAAGTGAAGGTTCACTCAGTTGATCCAGGTATGGAGGTTGGTCTGATGAGTAGTTTGGGCCTGTACTGATTGGAGTTTAGAAGAATAAGAGGTGACTTTATTGATATGTACAAGGTTCTTTAGGGACTTGACAGGGTAGGTGGGGGAGGTTGTTTCCCCTTGAGGGAGAGTCTAGGACCCAGAGACCGTCAGCTCAGATTGAGGGTTCCCTCATTGAAGACAGAGTTGAGGAGGAATTTCTTCTCTCAGAGGGGAGTTAAACTGTGGAATTCTTTACCACAGAGGGCTCTCGAGGCTGGGTCATTAGGCAGATTCAAGGCCGAGGTAGATTTTAAATCGGGAAGGGGAATGGAAGGGGTGGGGAAGGCAGGAAAATGGAGTTGAGGGTGAGCGGGTCAGCCACAATCCCACTGAGAATGGTGGAGCAGACTCGATGGGCTGGATGGCCTATTCCTGCTCCTAGGCCTCGCGGACTAAAGTACCCAGAAGGGGAGGGGGAGGGTGTCGGAAATAGAAGCAAATGGAGGCCACGCTCTCACGTGAGGTGCTAGGGAGATGGTCTCGGGCCTAGTGCTGTGAGAGACCGCTCGACAGATGGGGGAGTGGGGGCAGGGGTGGTGTGGGTGTGAGGGGCTGAATCGAGAGGGTACAGGCTGACTGACCAACAACCAGATGGTTAGGCCAAAGCATTTCTGCAAGTCAAATTATTGCCCTGTGCTGATAGCTGCACAGTGTCAGAATTTTGGGGCCTAGTGTTAGTATTGGAGCCCTTGAAGGCGGAGCTGTAAACACAGTGTGTACGTTTGTTGGGTTGGGGCTGGTGGAGGGAGAGGAAGTGCCTAGGGAACGGGAAAACGAGTAAAATGCCTCCAACATCGCTGTCTGTGGAGCATTTAGGCAGGTTCTTCCCAATTTATAGGTCATGCCTGTCACCCAACGCCAACTCGTTTCCCTCATGTAGGAACAAGGGTCTTGCATTTCGAAACCTGCACCGCCCTTCAGAGCCAGCGACACGCGTTTCGGAGCGCCAGTCACCCTCAAGTGGTGGGAAATGCACTGGACGCTCTGCGTGAGGTCAGACCATTATTGTCCCATAATGCCCAGGGATGTGCAGGTTAGGGTGGATTGACCGTGCTAAATTGTCCCATAGTGCCCAGGGATGTGCAGGTTAGGGTGGATTGGCCGTGCTAAATTGTCCCATCGTGTCCAGGGATGTGTAAGTTAGGTGAATTAGACATGGACAATGCTGGGTTATGGGAAAGGATAGAGCGATGGGTCTGGGTAGGATGCTCTTTAGAAGAGTGGTGTGGACTTGTTGTACTGAATGGCCTTTTCCACAGTGTAGAAGTTCTATGAAGGTAAGTTGGGAGGAACGCAGCTTATTGTAAATAGAACATCTCCACCACCAATGCAAAACAAACTTGAAATATACACAGATGAAAGCCATCAAGCCCCAGAAACAGCCTCTCAAGAGGAGCTCTGAGAACCACTGGCAGCTTATAGTTCGGGTCAGAGAGTTGTACAGCACAGAACCAGACCCATCGATCCAACTCTTCCATGCCAAACCAGGTTTCCCAAACTAATCTAGTCCCATTTGCCTGTGTTTGGCCCATGTCCCTCTAAATCCTTCCTATTCATGTACCTGTCCAGTGTCTTTTAAACACTTCCTCTGGCTGTTCATTCCACACGTGAACCACCCTCTGCATGAAAATGTTACTCTTCATGAACATATCTGTCTTTTAAGCGTTGTAATCGTACCCACATCCACCAGTTCCTTTGGAAGTTCATCCCACACACATGAACCACTCTCTGTGTAAAAGAATTGCCCCCTCATATCTTTCTTCTTTCACCTATAAAACATGTCCCCTGGTGAAGAGGCGATGGCCCTCGTGGTATTACAGCTTGTCTATCAATCCAGAAACTCAAGCTAATGTTCTGGGGTCCCCTGCCATGGTAGATGGCGGAATTTGAAGTCAAGAATAGTCCGGAATTAAGAATCTACTGATGACCGTTGTGGAAAAAACCCATCTGGTTCACTGATGCCCTTTAGGGAAGGAAACTGCCCATCCTTACCTGGTCTGGGCCTACATGTGACTCCAGACCCACAACGATGCGGTTGACTCCCAAACTGCCCTCTGAAATGGCCCAGCATGCCAAAGGCGTCTAGGGATGGGTGATAAATGCTGGCCAGTCAGCAACGCCCACATCCCAAGAGTGGATAAATTTCAAACTCCCCTACCTCGGGGGAGTTGCTGAACTGTTTATCTGTGACCCTCATGATCTTATAAACCTCTATAAGGTCACCCATTCGACCTCATACGGTCCAGGGAAAACAGTCCCAGCCTAACCTTCGGACTCAAACCCTCCAGTCTCGGGAAGCATCCTTGTCTTCCCCTTAAATAAAAACTGAAAGAACTGTGGATGCTGTAAAACAGGGACAAAAACAAAGTTGCTGGAAAAGCTCAGCAGGTCTGGCAGCATCTGTGGAGGAGAAAACAGAGTTAACGTTTCGGGTCCGGTGACCCTTCCTCAGAACTGATGGTGGCTGGGAAAACGTCAGTTCATACACATAAAATAGGGAGGTGTGTGGGGTAGGGAGTAAACGATAGGATAGAGCCCAAAGAGAGAGAAAGACAGTTGGACAGACAAAGGAGATAACAAGGTGTAGAGCTGGATGAACACAGCAGGCCAAGCAGCATCAGAGGAGCAGGAAGGCTGACGTTTCGGGCCTAGACCCTTCTTCAGAAATTTCCAGCTCTACACCTTGTTATCTCAGATTCTCCAGCATCTGCAGTTCCTACTGTCTCTGAACAGACAAAGGAGTTGCTAACAATCAGGTTGGGAGGGTGATTAGTTGTTAATGGGGACTGTTAGTGACTGTCTTCCCCCCTGTTTGCTTCAGCTATCCAAATCTTCTATCTGTGTCGACGCTAAGCCATGAGCTTTTATTGTCTGTGCAATCTTTAATGCAGCACCTTATTGGACGCTTTCCAGAAATCTAAATACAAAACATCTACTGATTCTCCTTTATCCACAGCACATGCACCCTCAAAAAGCCCCTAGAGATCAGTGAAACACAATTTCCTTTACACAAGTCTGCGTTGTTACCTTGAAATAGCTCCTGCTGCATCCTTCCCACATCTGCCTCTGTTAAGAATCTTCTAAGTTTGAATTAGGTCACCTCTCATTCTTCTAAATGTATGCCCCATCTATTTAGCTTTTCCCCACAGGATGATTTTACTGAGCTTCAGTTGCATTCTGGAACGCCTACATTTTCTTAAGAGGGAATTCTAACTAGACACAGCACTCAGCTATATAACTTCAGCTCGTCATCTTATGCCTATACTCCAAGACTCTTGTAATAAGGAACAATGTACCATTTGCCTTCTTCATCGCTTATGTTAATAATTCTTGATGATTCATGAATACCTTAGGTCCTTTTGAGGCTCAGCCTCTCTCTGAATAAGAATTGCTATTTTACTGACCAAAGTGGATCACATCACATTTCTGCACACTGCATTCCATCTGCCAAACTGTAGCCCAATCTAGAGCTTTGAGAGAGATGCAGAATGCCTGAAAGTCATGCATCTAAAGGACCTCGGACAGATCAAAGTTCAATAAAAGTTGCAGCACCTTGAAAGGACTATTAAACAAAAGCCCAGCAGTCAGCACTGCACCATGAAATCAAGCCTTGGGGACTGAGAAAGAAAAGGCTACCGCAGATTTCCAGGAATCGTCTATCAAAAAGAAAGCAGCCAATATTTTAGCACAATCAATGCTATAAAAGGGACATAATGCCTCTTTCACAGTGACCTTCAATGTTCAAAGATCAATGGGGAAGGAAAACTCACTACTAAAATTAGTGAGTGAAGATCCCACATTGAAAGAAACTTTTGACAGAGAGAGAGAGAAAAACAGAGAGACAGACAGAGATAGAGACAGAGAGAGAGAGAGACAGACAGAGAAAGACAGACAGAAAGAGAGAGACAGAGATAGAAACACATGAGAGAGAGATAGCCAGACAGACAGAAAGAGACACAGAGAGAATCAGAGACAGAGACAGAAAGAGACAGACAGAGAGAGAGAGAGAGGGACAGAGATAGAGACACACAAGAGAGAGACAGAGAGAGAAATAGAGTCAGAGAGAAAGAGGCAGGGAGAAAAAGAGAAAGACGTGAGAGAGAGAGACAGAGAGAGAGACAGAGAGTGAGAGAGACAGAGAGAATGAGAGAGCGACAGAGAGAGACAGAGCTTGAGAGAGAGTGAGAGAGAGACGGAGACAACGAGAGAGCGACAGAGAGACAGACAGAGGGAGAGACAGAAAGACAGAGAAAGATAGAGAGAGAGAAAGAGAGAGAGACAGACAGTGACAGAGAGAAAGAGAGAGAGACAGAGGGACAGTGACAGAGAGAAAGGGAGAGAGACAGAGAGAGACAGAGTGCGAGAGAGAGAGGAAAAAATGGTCTAACTTTAGATTTGGAGCAGACAATGATGGAAAAACAATGTCCTTGTTAAGGGTGGGAGAGTTCAACTTGAGAATGCCGCTGAGAGTTTGGAAATAGATTAGAAGGACCCGGATGACAAACTGATTAGCTACACAGCCCAGAGGGCCTCTCACAGAGTCAGGCCTGATCGTCCTTAGCAATGGTGGCCCATTGGCTACCTAGTGTTACAGTATGACTGCACCCTGTGGTCAAATAACCTTCAAACAATGACACATCCCCCAGGAGAATGCAGAGCCTTGTGTGACACCTCAGGGCAAAGAGGCTGGAGGCTGGGGTAGACATAGTGAAGGAGTTCCATGTTTACAGTAAGTAGCCAAGGTCTTTTCCCCAGGATAGGGGAGTCCAAAACTAGAGGGACATAAGGTTTAAGGTGAGGGGGGAAAGATTTAAAAGGGAACTGAGGGGCAACTTTTTCACACAGAGGGTGGTGCGTGTATGGAATGAGCTGCCAGAGGAAGTGGTGGAGGCTGGTACAATGACGACATTTAGAAGGCACCTGAATGGGTATATGAATAGGAAGGATTTAGAGGGATATGGGCCAAATGCTGGCAAATGGGACTCTATTAATTTAGGATATCTGGACTGAAGGGTCTGTTTCGGCGCTCTATGGCTCTGTAACTCTGAGATCATGAAGTCAACTGGTATATGACTACACCAGACCCTCACTTCTGTTCACTTGTAAAAAGCAGAAACAAATAAAGCCGGCGAATGTTGACTCAAAAGAGCTTTGGACTCAGACGACAACAAGGAAACCCGCCAGACAAACGATGTGCGCTTGCTATAAATAAGAATAGGACGACAGCCGCAGAGAAGTCGCTCTCTCAGAGTGTGAGAAACAGAGAGAGAGACACAACTGGTGGGAGTTTAAGCTCAGGGTCACCATGCCTCAGGCAAGGGGAGAAATTCTGAAGGATTTTTTTTCTCTCTATCAGTTGAGGGTGTTGCTGGCCAGGCAGCATTTATTGCCCATCCCTAATTGCCCAGAGGGCAGTGAAGAGTCAACCACATTGCTGTGGGTCTGGAGTCACATGTAGGTCCAGACCAGGTAAGGATGGCAGTTTCCTTCCCTAAAGGATGTTAGTGAACCAGATGGGTTTTTTCCCAACAATCAGCAATGGATTCATGGTCATCATTAGATTCTGAATTCCAGATGTTTTATTGAATTCAAATTCCACCATCTGCCGTGGCGGGATTTGAACCCGGGTCCCCAGAACATTACCTGGGTTAACAGCCCAGCCATAATGCCACGAGGCCATTGCCTCCCCCAGTGGCACCTTTCTGATAATCTCAGCCAGAGACATTGCGGTGCTCAAACGGTTTACCCTCAGGAGGTGATGTGAATGCAGGGAGTAGAAATCTGATATAGCGTTGGGAGGTGCTACACGGTCACCTTATCGTCTGTTTACTGAATGCACAAGACCACAGCACCAGCATTTCGTGTGAGCTGCTTCACACTCAAGGACACACCCGAAACCTCAAGGCTGTTTATAGGGCTGCAATCGAGAGAGAGGTGCTCTCACCCTCACACACACCCGCCATATCTGTCTCCGCAAACACTGTTTCCCAAACAGCCAGCAGGTCTTTCACATCTACCAGAGACTATCAAGCTTCGTCAAAATGATTGTGCTTTATTTAAGTGCTACTGACCCTCCGACAGTGCCCACTCCCTCAGCACTGACCCTCCGACAGTGCCCACTCCC
>NW_025978435.1:0-6523 GCF_021869965.1 Rhincodon typus | reverse complement strand
TGGCCTGCTGTGTTCATCCAGCTCTACACCTTGTTATCTCAGAACATGGGCTCTACCTGCTCTGATAGCCCCACAGACCTGTCACACCAACGCCCAGCGCCTTAACCCAGCCCCACCCAGTTCATGCGGAAACCTAACAACTTGCAGCTTCCTGACCCTTAACCTTGCCCCGCGCAGTTCACAGAGCAACCGATCAACTCGTAACTTCCGGAACCTTAACCCAGCACTGCCCAGGAGTGGGACAGGGTGGAAGTCAGGCACACTGACAGTGCTGTACCCATTCTTTGACTCCATGATGTGTCTTTATCTGTTGTTCCCTTAGCAGTGATTCTCATCTTCTGCTGTTGTCCTGGTGGCCCTGTTTAATGAGGTAATTTCTCCCCATTCCCCTGGTGGTCTTGTGGAGTGTGTGTGTCAGAATGTGTCCAGGATTGCTGAATGTCACAAGGATTCACTGTTAGTGTTTCAGATTTGAAACATCTGCAGGCTTTATCGGTTCAACAGTCTTGCCATGAAGCCTGAACTTTATGAATAATTTGATGGGTGTTTTGCAGTTTCTATTTAAACTATGATCAATAGTCGATCTTTCCATAGGTTGGGAGTGGATTTAAGTGTAGTTGCAATGTTACCAGGTCCCTCGATTCAATCACATTGCACAGCACTAGTATGAAATCCTCCCTAAACATTGACAGAAGGTGTGCGGACAGTGGAGGAAAAATGGAGAACAAACATCATGAGGTCAGTGTCTCATGTTATAGATTTCAATCATGTGGACTTGAGGCTGTAAAATGCCTATGCAGCCTAATGCCAATTCAGGGAAAAAAAGCCAACCAGGAGCTATGACCTCAGCAAGCAACCAGGCCCCAGGTCAGGGTATCCAGAACACAGTCAGGGTGACTGTGAAGAAGGTGGAAGAAGGCACACCAGTCGATCAGACCTTCTTTGTGAAGATTCTCCATGACTACTGTGGGTTCGAAGTGGCAGCTGTCTACTGCCTGCAGGATTTCCCTAGCAACCAGTATTTTGATGTGACCTTCTGGAGTGTGAAGCAAGTCAAATGCCTCTTGAAGGTATGCGAGGAAAAAGGGGAGAGTCCACTTTCCAGCCTGTCTGCAGCACCATTATTCATGATACCTGCACAGAGGAATTGGATCATCACTGTCCATAGCTACAGCCTCCATGTGCCAGCAGTGGATGTTTTGACCTTCCTGAGAAGATATGTGCAAGTAGAAAGTGGCAGCACTGGCATGGTGGACCCCTTCGGGATTTGAACCAGCAAAAGGCAGGTCAGGGTGACCCAGAGGGCAGATGCTGATGGGACATTTTCCACTCACTGTCCAGTTTTGCGATCAGAGGGCATCGAGGGTACATGACATACATGGGGCAGCGCAGTGTCTGTTGAACATGTCAGGGCACAAAGCAGCAGAAGACCCTGTGCAGGAACAATAAGGCAAAGAGCTGTGACCTGTGTGGGGTAGTGGGCCACCTTTACAAGGCCTGCCCAAGATGGTGACTACATATGCTCAAACGGTGAGCAGTGGCAACATGAGCCAAGGACTCTCACAGGACAGTCAGCTGCTACTATCAGGCAAGAAAACTGAAGTGAGGGCTCACACAGAAGGAGGGTCAGGCTGGAGAGAAAGTGAAGGAAGCCATAGCAGTGCCATGGCAGTCCACTCAACTTCCACCCAAAATTTCAGTCAATGGAGGAGGAAGTAATGAAGGAGTTGAAGGAGTGGAAAACAGTGAAGAAAACATGTAAAACGATGTTGAGACCCCATGGTCCAACAGCACAATGGGAAGAAGCAGCTGCACAATAGACACACCAACAGCTCCTTTGATGGGGAGGACTTACGGAGGTAGGGCCATCAGCAGAAAAGAAGAAACAACACCACAGGGGAGAAGGAGAGGAGCACTTCCCAACCTGAAAACACCAGACATTGCGATGGGCCCAGGAAAACGCAACCTCCAGTACTGGATCTGAGCATTATTCCAGCTCTTGCTCCTGTTCTCATGGATATATTCATCCATTGGGCTCTTGGTTAAAGCCAAGAGGAGTGCGTGCGTGTGCATAAACAGGTGATAATGGTATCCGAGCAACACAGAAGCTGAGTCTGCAGCAGGAATTGTAGATTTTTAAAATGAATTTGTGAACTGATCGACCGAGATAAAGGAACACAACATGGGCAAAAAAAAAACTTTGACTTTCAAAGACTCAGCCTCAACCGTTCAGGTCATTTGTTATCATTCAAGACAAAATGCTTCAGAACAGAAGCTGTGGAAGTTACCTCTAAATTGATAGCAAGCACTCATGTCCCTGATGCAAAAGTAACATTAAAACCACCAAACGTGAGCATAATTGTTTCTGTAGTATAAATTGATGTGAATTTACATTTTAACCACTTGTGGGAAATTTATCTGAAACTTAAATGGAGAATCAAAAGTTAACAAAAATAAATGATAAATCGTTTAGGTGATTTTTGAATTTCAAAAATAGTTTATTTTAGTCAAAATTCATCTGAAGATTAAGAGAACGTATCAGCTGTCTGAAATTTGGCTAAAGTTAAAATAAAAATTACTCCAGGCATAATGTACCAGGATATGTCCAAGCAATAAACACCAAATAAAATAAACACATGTTAATGCTCAGAATCAGATGGGAATGTTTCAATCCTGTCTGAAAGATATTCTGAGCATTGGACAGTCATCGGTCTCCAGGGTTCATGAATGAGACAGGAAAGTAACTATAATGGGATATGTACAATTGTATGAAAAGAAGTGATTGAGAGTTTGAGACAGAATTAAGGGAAGAAACAGCACCGAGTGGGAATTGCAATTGGAATAACTCACCTGGAATGTGGTTAAGTTGAATATATCAGCTGATGGACCTTGCAGTGAAAGGAAATTGTAGGAGAGACTAATTAATGGAAAGCTTCATATGGAGGCATTAGTATCCTTATTTATGAACTTTTAAAGAGAAATGCATTTGTTAATATAACCAATACCTGAGATATTGGGACTATGCCAAGGGAAATAAGCAAATACAGCCTTGGTCAGTTTCTGTGGCACATCCAGTAGACAGTACATACTGCTTGCTAGGGGGGAGACAGAAGGTGAGTTACTCACTGCCAAGTTCCCAGCTTCATACAAACATATGAATTAGATGATGATCTGTGTCATTCAGCCTCTCAAGCTTGTACGGCCATTCAATAGGATCATTAAATTACACATTCCAATCTATTCGCAATATTCATTAATCCCATTGCTAAACAAAAAAATTACTCCCTATGTCTCAAAAAATATTTACTGATTCCATCTCCAACACTTTGAGACAGACAGCCCCTAGATGCTGAACTCGGAGAAAAAACTTCTCTTCCCTCTCCCTTGAAAGGGCAACTCCTAATTCTAAAACACTCTAGTTCTGGACTTACTGACAATAGGAAACATAGGCTCAATTTTACACAAAATCAGTGGGTGCCATTCTTGGCCAATTTCGTGGAGTGTTCCTTTCCGTGCGCTCTCAGTGAGTTATCTCACACAATGCTCTGCTGTTCACCTCATTATAAATGCACCACAGGCTTCTATGGCTGTGTATTTTCAACAGGGACAGAGGAGTTTGATACTGCCGGGATCATCTGGGAATTCTGTCAGCAACTTCATATTTAAAGCCAAACTGTGCATCAGGTCAATCGCAGCCTGCCAAGAAGAACCCAGAGTGCATGGCGTTGGAGAGAAACAACACAGGAATATTACTGAGGGCACCTAGATGGCATAGGTGGCAATTCATTGTAAGCAGAAACTCATTTGTAAGTATATTACTACTTTATGTCATTACATGTCAGTTCAATTGTCAAAAGTAACAACAGCTAAAAGAATCAGGCTACCCATCCTTAGCACCAGACAGTCTCAGAACCCTGTCTCGGGGATGCTTCTCTTTCCCCAGTGTAGCATTAGCTTGTCATTGTTCATTGTAGGAGCATCACATGTAGGGAACGGTTCAAATAGTTGAAACCACGAACCTTTTATAGAATGGGAAAACAAGAAACACAAGTTACATTCAATTCCTGGAACCAACAGGGATTGTCTTTTGAGGGCCTATCCCTTTAATTATACTGCTCCCAGCACAATTACATTCCTGTTTTCTTCCCCATTTGAATGGTTCCTTGTCGAAAGGTATTATACATGAGATGGAAGCAGCAGGGGCAGCTGATCAGACTGTCTCAATCTCAGTGATGTAGAAGGCAACATCCACGCATTTGTTGTCAGAGGATAGAGAAGGGGGAGAAACTAACAAGATATTAAAAAAAGACTTAACACACTGTACTGAACACAAAGCTGATGTGATTGTTTTTCAGCCAGAACATTAGCCCCTAAAATTGGGCTGAAGTTTAATAATATCAGCAGGAATAGGCCTGAAATCAAATGGTTTAGTCCTGGCTATGCACAGAAAATTCCAGTCGCTTCAGTCATTTGTGAACTTGCTGGTGACTCAACAAGTGGGATGACAGAGTAAACCCATTCCTAGTCTCAGAGCAGGTAAGTGGCGTCTGCTCAATGTGAACTTGCCGGTGTCTGAGCAGGGTGGCTGACTGAGTGAATCCTTTCCCACATTCAGAGCAAGTGAATGGCCTCTCTCCAGTGTGAACTCGCTGGTGCATCAGCAGCGCAGATGAATTAGTGAATCCCTTTCCACACTCAGGACAGGTGAATGGTCTGCTCGCAGAGTGAAGGCGCTGGTGTGTCAGCAGGTTGGATGAAGTGGTAAATCTCTTCCCACACTCTGAGCAAGAAAACGGTCTCTCCCCGGTGTGGACTCGCTGGTGTACAGTGAGGTCAGATGATCGCTTGAACCCAGTGCCACAGTGAGTGCATGAAAATGGTCTCTCGTCAGAGTGAACACGTTGATGGACCATCAGTTCACCAGAACTTTTATAGAACTTCCTGCACTTTGGACATTTAAAAGGTCTCTCCTCAGTGTGAACCCGCTGGTGTTTTAACAGGACGGAAGACTGAGCAAATCCTTTCCCACATTTCGGGCAAGTGAATGGCCTCTCCCCAGTGTGAACTCGCTGGTGTATCAGCAGCTCAGATGAATTAGTGAATCCTTTCCCACAATCAGGGCAGGTGAATGGTCTCTTTGCAGAATGAAGACGCTGGTGTATCCGCAGGCTGGATGATGCAGTAAATCTCTTCCCACACTCAGGACAGGAGAACGGCCTCTCGCCAGTGTGAACCCGCTGATGTACAGTGAGATCAGCTGATCGCTTGAACCCTGTCCCACAATGAGCACACACAAAGGGTCTTTCATCAGAGTGAACGTGTTGATGAAGCATCACCTCCCTCGAACTTTTGTAAAATTTCCTGCAGTTTGGACATTTAAAGGGTCTGTTGTCTGTGTGAACACGCTGATGTGTCAGCAGATGAGATGACTGAGCGAATCCCTTTCCACACTCAGAACAAGTGAATGGCCTCTCCCCAGTGTGCCTACGTCGATGAATTTCCAATTCGGACGGGCATTTGAATCCTTTCTCACAATCCATACATTTCCACGGTTTCTCCATCGCGCAGGTATCCATTAGTCCCTCCCAGTTCAATGATTACTTCTCCACACAGACAACACTTGTACAATTTCTCCCCATTGTGAATAGCATGATGTTTCTTCAGGCTGCGTAACTGCCTTGAGGTTGTTGCCTTGTGCTGGAACCACCGGTGTTTGTCTCTGTTTTCTCCAGTTACCCTGATGTTTGAATTTCACCCCCACTTCCCGCTCAGAGCAGAGAAAGATTTCTCCTTTCACATTTCCAGATGGATGATATCCAGGCTCCGAGTGACATTACCATTTGGTTTGGTGAGAGAATTGTTTCTGTAAACCCTTCCCTCACACCCCGTAAAGGGAGTTTGCAGAACAGCTAACCACGATCGGTGCAGGATAGAAATTCAGAGCAGACAATCCCAGTTTGAATCAATATTTACTCCTCGTGTTGTTTGCGGACAGAGCCAGAGCCCGAGGCTTTCCGCCGGGGCTCGGTGTTGGGCTTGCGGCCTACACAAGATGTTTCTGAAGCCTCCTCCCCAACCCTCGGGGTCGAACCCTCCCTCGTCCCCCAACCCGCACTCACTCGGCTCGACCGAACCTGGTTCCGCATCTCTACTGCGCATGCTCAGTAGTCGGCGTTCCAGCGATAGGCGACTGCTCTGGGCCAATATGACGAAGGGGGCGGGGCTGGAGGGCCGATCCTCTAACCAGAGTGAATGGGCAGTGGGGCGAGAGGACTAAAGTCTGTGAACGGAGCGGTCAGAAATGAAAGCTGTGATAAGTTTTACAACCTCCGACCATTCTCAGTGCGTAGTGGAAGATCAAATGTCGAGAAGAAATAAATGGGAGAATTTATTAAACAGTGGAGAAGTAAACAACGATATTTTCCCGTAGAGATAGTAGGAACTGCAGATGCTGGAGAATCTGAGATAACAAGGTGTCGAGCTGGATGAACACAGCAGGCCAAGCAGCATCAGAGGAGCAGGA
>NW_025978434.1:0-6523 GCF_021869965.1 Rhincodon typus | reverse complement strand
CATCTTCCCCCCACTGGGCCACCCCCATTCTGCCCCAGGCCACTGGCCGCCATCTTCCCCCCACTGGGCCACCCCCATTCTGCCCCAGGCCACTGGCAGAAGAGGAAAAAAAATCACCAGAGAAAAGGAGAAAGAAAGGAAAAGGAATGGAAGGATCGGATGAGCTCCGGAAGCAACTTTGTACTCCGCTGCCAACTGGAGATACAAACTACGATGAGATATTAAAGGAGTAAATCACTGAGCAAAATTGGTGAATGGATTCAAATACAGGTACACTTTATAAAATCCTGTACTTTGGACCTTAAAAGGATATATCATAATACTTTCTAAATGGTGAGAAACTAAAAACAATGAAGGTCCAATAGAGATAGTAGGAACTGTCCTCACGTACCACCCCACCAACCTCCGGATCCAACGCATCATCCTCCGACACTTCCGCCATCTGCAATCCGACCCCACCACCAAAGACATCTTTCCCTCCCCACCTTTATCTGCTTTCCGGAGGGACAACTCTCTCCGTGACTCCCTTGTCCGCTCCACACTCCCCTCCAGCTCCACCACACCCGGCACTTTTCCCTGCAACCGCAGGAAGTGCTACACCTGCCCCCATACCTCCTCCCTCACCCCCATCCCAGGCCCCAAGAAGACTTTCCACATCAAGCAGATGTTCACCTGCACATCTGCCAATGTGGTATACTGCATCCGCTGTACCCGGTGTGGCTTCCTCTACATCGGGGAAACCAAGCGGAGACTCGGGGACCGCTTTGCAGAACACCTACGCTCGGTTCGCAACAAACAACTGCACCTCCCAGTCGCGAACCATTTCAACTCCCCCTCCCATTCCTCAGACGACATGTCCATCCTGGGCCTCCTGCAGTGCCACAACGATGCCACCCGAAGGTTGCAGGAACAGCAACTCATATTCCGCTTGGGAACCCTGCAGCCCAATGGTATCAATGTGGATTTCACAAGTTTCAAAATCTCCCCTCCCCCCACCGCATCCCAAAACCAGTCCAGCTCGTCCCTGCCTCCCTAACCTGTTCTTCCTCCCACCTATCCCCTCCTCCCACCTCAAGCCGCACCTCCATCTCCTACCGACCAACCTCATCCCACCCCCTTGACATGTCCGTCCTCCCTGGACCGACCTATCCCCTTCCTAACTCCCCACCTACACTCACCTTTACTGGCTCCATCCCCGCCTCTTCGACCTGTTTGTTTCCTCTCCACCTATCCTCTCCTCTATCCCTCTTCTATCCGCCTCCCACTCTCTCCCTATTTATTTCAAAACCCCCTTCCCCTCCCCCTTTTCTGATGAAGGGTCTAGGCCCGAAACGTCAGCCTCTCTGCTCCTATGATGCTGCTTGGCCTGCTGTGTTCATCCAGCCCTGCACCTTGTTGTCTCGAAGGTCCAATAGACTTGAGGTTTGATCTAGTTGCATTTTTAGATTTTAAAGGCATCGAAGGTTATGGGGAGGAAGCAGGAGTATAGTATTGAAGACAGCCGAGATCACATTGAATGGCAGAGCAGGCTCAAAGGGCTGAATGGCCTACCCCTGTTTCCAATTGCTGCGTTTCTATGATTCAGGAAGGTACGTCGTTAAATTGTGTGAACACATGCATAAGGCAAACAAGAGGCTAATCTTTTGATCAAGAGTGCTCGAATAAAAGAAGTTGTTCCAGAGCTTTATAAAGCCCTGTCTCTTAAACAAAATTGTTCATAAGATGCGGGACAGCTATCGGCACCAGTATTTATTGCCCATTGCTAATTGCTCGGTTAAAAGTTAGCCATATCACTGTGGGTTGGGAATCACATGTAGGCCAAGCCGGGTAAGGATGGCAGTTTCCCTCCCTAATGAATATTAGCAAACCAGATGAGATTTTGCAACAATCCACAGAGGTCACAATTAGGTTAACTTTTTATTCCAGATTTTTATTGAATTCAAGTTTCACCCTCTGTCATGATGGGACTTGAACCCATGTATCCGGAGCATTCTGCTCGCAAAAAAGATCCTGAGCTTCCAGATAATAAGGTGTGGAGCTGGAGGAACACAGCAGGCCAGGCAGACCCCTTCTGGGTCCAGACCCGAAACGTCAGCCTTCCTGCTCCTCTGATGCTGCCTGGCCTGCTGTGTTCATCCAGCTCTACACCTTGTTATCTCAGATTCTCCAGCATCGGCAGTTCCTATTATCTCCTGAGCTTCCAGTTGCCTGCCATTTCAACACACCGCCCTGTTCTCTGGCCAACATCTCTGTCTCAGACTTGCTGCAGTGCTCCAGCGAAGTTCAACGCAAGCTGGAAGAACAGCACCTCATTTTGCACTTGGGGTCTCTACAGCCTTCTGGACTCAATATCAAATTCAACAATATTAGGGCTTGTGGCACCTCTGTACTTCTCCCATGTACTTAACCCAACCCCTACACTCCAGCCCGGAAGGGTCACTGGACCCGAAACGTTAACTCTGTTTTTTTCTTCACAGATGCTGCCAGACCTTTTGAGCTTTTCCAGCAACTTCTGTTTTTGTTCCTTTTTATCACATGGTCTGCCATTACACACAACACATTGTTAGCCACTAATCATCCCCATTAGCAGCTATTCATTCTCCCAGGCTAATTGTTATCCACTCCTTTGTCTGTCCAACTGCTCTTCACTCTCTTTGGGCTCTATCCCCACCTATAGTTTGCTCCTTAGCCCCTCCCCCCACCCTATCTTCTGCGTATAAACCAACATTTTCCTAGCTACCATCAGTTCTGAGCAAGGGTCACTCAACCCGAAACGTTAACTCCGATTTCTCTCCACAGATGCTGCCAGACCTGCTGAACTTCTCTGGCAATTTCTGTTTTTGTTGTCCAGAGCGTTAGCCTGTGACAGGCAATTGAAGACATGTCTTAGCACTGGTCATCTGTTCCAAAAGTGAAGCCATGCAGAACTGATCAAAGTCTCCATCTAGTAATCGTCCAGCATGCCTCCATTACCAGCATCTACCTGGTGAGGAATAGATCCCTTATTAAGAATGAGAGTATTTACAGGTCGGAACCCTAAGCATAATGACTTCCAATCTGCTGTTAGGCTGCCCCTCTGTTCTTAGGGAACTGCTTCCCTGATGATGGCAGGCCAGTTTTTCAGAAAATTGATGACTGAAATAAAAATGCATTTCATTCATGACCTGCGCTAACAGATGATTGAATGTGTATGCACGCTGGTTCCAAGCGAGTGAGTGTTAGGCTCCTAAATTATGTGCAGACTGCTTAATGAGCCAGTGCTGATCAAACACAACCCAATCACTGCGCAATTACCACAAGAGAATGAAATATATTGGTTAGACGCATACACTCCAGTGAGCCACAATTTCCTGATTAGCCACTCAAAGCCGTTCCCCATTTCTCATTCAGCACTGACCAAATCTAAATTATGATCTCCAAAGGACTTATGGAGATTGCAAACTAAACCAACAATGCCTATGAAAATGATACTTCAGTTAACGAGGACTATCGCAAATTGTGTCCAGTGTAGCAACAGGCCATTTGGCCCAATGGGTCCATACTGATCTCATATTATATCGGAGGGATCAATTGCAGACTGGATAACTGCTCTGTGGAACACCTCTGCAATTGGAACATAGAAATGTAGACAATGGGTGCAGGAGTAGGCCATTCGGCCCTTCAAACCTGCACCACCATTCAATACGATCACGGCTGATCGTGCAATCTCAATATCCCATTCCCATACCCCTTGAACCCTTTAGCCACAAGGGCTCCCTCTTGAATATATCTAACAAACTGGCCTCAACAGCTTCCTGTGGGAGAGAATTCCACAGGTTCACAACTCTCTCAGTCAAGAAATTCTTCCTCATCTCAGTCCTGAATGGCTTACCCTTTATTCTTAGACTGTGACCCCTAGTTCTGGACTTCTCCAACATCAAGAACATTCCTCCCGCACCTGTATGAATGTCTGCCTGTATGAACAATCCCAGACTTTCAGTCATTTGCTATTTAAATAAACCACTGTGCTCCCATACTAACAATTCCATTCTGAGCCTGCTGCAAAGTTCCAATGTAGGAGAGGGACAACACTTCATTTTCCACTCAAGTGCATTCCAACCTCAAGGACACAATATTGAGTTCCACAACTGCAGAACATGATCTCTCTTTTTTACTGATGTCCTCCAATGTCTCCCTCCAGGCGTATCTTGTTGACTTACCTCTTAGCTGAGCAGACCCATTTTCTTCTCTTCACACCTCTCATTTACACCTATTTTATGTCTCTATCACTCCTTTACCATCATCAGCACTGCCTCCGTCTTCTGCTCTCCTTAGCTATTTTCTCTTCGTCCCCATATAATATCAACATTTTCCAGCTCCTTTCTCCTCCACAAAAGAGTCGTATTGGACTCGAAACACTAACTCTGATTCCCTCTCCACAGATGCAGCCAAACCTGTTGAGTTTCTCCAGCTCTTACTGCTTTAGTTCAGGTTCATGCTGTGGTCCATTCTCCGCACAAACTTCCTCCCACCCTTCCAACCCAATACAATTGAAACGCAAGGTGCAGAAGTAGACTATTTAGCCCATCGAGCCTGGTCTACCTTTCAGCTAATCTTCTACATCAGTACCATTTCACATATCCCTTGACATCATTAATGTCTATTGGTCGTTGTCTTGAATATACAGAAAAGCTGACCTTCCAGATGCCCCTCAAGCAGAGAATTCCAAATATTCCAAACTCTCTGAGTGAAGCCATTCTTCCTCAGTGTCCTAAATGGCCAACCACTTATTCTGACATTGTGCCCCTGATTCTAGACTAGCCCTACTCGCCAACGCCCACCTACCTGTCAAAGCTAGAGGTAGATATGTTTACTGCAGCCAATCTCTGTGCTTATGCTGTCTACTTGAATGAGTCCACCTTCTATTCCTTTCTCCCTTACATTTTTGTCTACTACCCTGCTCACGTCACTCATTTCTTGTAGTCACAAGGCCATTCAGCCCATCGAATCCATGTCTTGCTCCAGTAAGCAGAGGGGTGATACTCTGCCACAGAAGGCAGTTGAGGCTGAAATAGCGAATGTTTTCAAGAGGAAGTTAGATATAGTTCTTAGGGCTAAAGGAACCAAAGGATTTGGGGTGAAAATGGGAACAGGGTACTGATCAGCCATGGTCATATTAAATAATCAGTTATAAGTCCAAAGATGTGCAGGTTAGGTGGATTAGCCAAGGAAAATACAGGGTTATGAGGATAGGGTGGGACACTGCAAAGGGTGGGGTGATGGCCTGGTGGGATTATCACTACATTATTAGCCCAGAGACCCGGGTACATGGGTTCTAATCCTGCCAGGGAAGATGGTGTAATTTGAATTCAACATTTTTTTTAAAAATTCTGAAATTAAGAATCTAATGATGGACCATGAATCTATTGCCAATTGTCGGAAAAAAACCATCTGGTTCACTTATGCCCTTTAGGGAAGGAAACTGCCATCCTTACCTGGTCTGGCCTACGTGTGACTCCAGACCCACAGCAATGTGGTTAACTCTTAACTGCCCTCTGGGTAATTAGGGATGGGCAATAAATGCTGCTGAACCAGAGGCACCCACATCCCGTGAATGAATAAAGGAGAAAAAAACAAAAATAAAGGGTCACCAGACCCAAAACGTTAACTCTGTTTTCTCCTTCACAGATGCTGCCAGACCTGCTGAGCTTTTCCAGCAACTTTGTTTCTGCCCCTGATTTACAGCATCCGCAGTTCTTTTGGTTTTTATTAAAGGAGAAAAAAACATGGTCTACCAAGGTTAGTGCACACTTGATGGGCTGAGTGGTCTCTTTCTGCAGTGTAGGGATTCTATTCTATGATTCTACAAATATAGACCAGGCTGAGTGGTGTACTCCTGTTCCTATCTTCTGTGTTTCTTTGTAAGTTCATAACCAATAAGTGACCAACAATCTAGGAATAGAGTCATAGAGTTATACAACATGGAAACAGGCCCTTCAGTCCATCATGTCCATGCTGACCAGATATCCTGAACTGATCTCGTCCCATTTTCGGAATTTGGCCCGTATCCCTCTAAACCCTTCATGTTCAAATAGCCATCCAGATGCCTTTTAATGTTGCAATAGTACCCGCCTCCACCAGCTACTCTATACGCGCTCATACCATACATGCACCACCCTCTGCGAGAAAAAGTTGCTCCTCAAGTCTCTTAAATCTTCCCCCTCTCACCTTTGAAAGTTGGTTTAATGTTCCTTACCGTTCCACCATTTGATGCGATCAAGTGCGATCTGATAACCCTCAACACCACTTAATAAAAACCGAAAGAACTGCGGATGCTGTAAATCAGGAACAAAAACAGAAGTTGCTGGAAAAGCTCAGCAGGTCTGGCAGCATCTGTGAAGGAGAAAACAGAGCTAACGTTTCAGGTCCGGTGACACTTCCTTAGAACTAGTACTGAGGAAGGGTCACTAGACCCGAAACGTTAACTCTGTTTTCTCCTTCACAGATGCTGCCAGACCTGCCTAGCTTTTCCAGCAACTTTGTT
>NW_025978433.1:0-6523 GCF_021869965.1 Rhincodon typus | reverse complement strand
TCCCCGCCTCCCTAACCTGTCCTTCCTCCCACCTATCCCCTCCTCCCACCTCAAGCCGCACCCCCATCTCCTACCTACTAACCTCATCCCGCCTCCTTGACCTGTCCGTCCTCCCTGGACTGACCTATCTCCTCTCTACCTCCCCACCTACACTCACCTTTACTGGCTTCATCCCCGCCTCTTTGACCTGTCTGTTTCCTCTCCACCTATCTTCTCCTCTATCCGTCTTCTATCTGCCTCCCCCTCTCCCCCTATTTATTTCAGAACCTCCTTCCCCTCCCCCATTTCTGATGAAGAGTCTAGGCCTGAAACGTCAGCCTTCCTACTCCTATGATGCTGCTTGGCCTGCTGTTTTCATCCAGCTCTACACCTTGTTATCTCAGATTCTCCAGCATCTGCAGTTCCTACTATCTCTGAAACATTCTTATCAAACTGCTTTCCAGAAGACATTGCAAAAGGACTTGTGAATACTAAATCTTTGTTAACACAGGCTTCCTGACAACCCTGCTGAAGAACCAAGCTCTTCTGTTTTACTGGTAGCTTTCCCAAAAGTTGGGAAACCTCTAACAGTTCATTTCTGTCCAGGAGTCCAATTTAATTATTTCTTAAGCACCCTGACTCTTCACAGCAGGTCACTGGAGCATCCTGATACCCCTGCTGTAACAGTGCTAGTGGCCGCATGGACAGTGGTCCAGGGTTGTGTTCCACTAATTTCACATATCTGCCTAGTCACCTCCTTGCACAGAGGAGGTGTTGGGGTTTCTATAACACTTTGCTTATAGGATACTGGAGCAGCAACGTTGCCTCGGGCTGTATGCGGAATTCTGTCAATTACAGTTTCTTGTGACCTATGTTTCGTTTCTTTACTTGTTCCATAACAGCCCTTTTTCACATCATTTTTTGTCATTTAACTCACTCCTTGTTTCAAACCTATCACACGACCTGTTTTAGCTTGCCGCATTCTCTCCTGCCTCCTCCCATCACTACCTCAGCCCAACCGTCTTCCCCGCACCTGTACTTGTTTCAGATGTCACATCTGTAACATTTTCCAATTCTCTTAAAAAAGGTCACAGATACCAATGCAACTGTTTTACTTTCCAACATTTAATTTATTTTTCAAATTTCTATCACCACAGTATTTTGCAAATTCACATATTATTTAGTGATGCTACCACTTTTAAATAACTGTACTGACTTGATTTAACTTGTGTTTTCATAATATTGTTTATCTTTTAGAGTCTTCTAGAATTGAACTGAGAATTGTTTAACAGTCACTTTGTACTTTCTAATGATAAACTGAATAATTAATGTGCATATTTAATAGTTAAATATTTTAGTTAATTAACTATATATGAATTGTCAATATGACATAAGTTTAAGTTAAGAAATATAAGGTCACTTCTTGTAAAGTTATGTGATTCAGTTATAGGAGGTAGTGACTCCCCGCAGTGATCGATGTGAAGGACCTTCTGTGCCATAGTATACACGCTGCAAAGTTCTAGCTAGATTGGAATTTCTTAAAGAAGGGTGGTGGGGAAAAGCCAACAATGAGCACTGCAGAAATGACAAAAGAAAATGACAATGTCAAATGACAAAAGAAGCAGGGTTTCAGAATTGTTGAGAGTAGGCAAAGCCAAAGGAAACCATTTTCTAGAGTGGAAAAAGCTATTGTAATACTGAACTAGATATCTAATTTCAGATAGGGTGTCATTGATATAGACTGAAATCAATCCTATGTTTGTAGATAAGGTCATAGAGAAATGCCATACAGGTGAAAAGGAAGACAAAGATAGAGCACTGGATCACCTCAAAGGCAGAAAAATCATTGCAGGATCTGAATTGATTTTTCTGGGCTACGAAGATAACAGGAGCTGCACAGTTGGAAAACTCCGTGTGTGTGGTAGTTCACTCATGACAAGAATCTGTGCAATGTGACTTTTAATGTGGGTGCTGTTTTACTGCTGTTCCCACAAGGTTCTGAAGGCTGCCAAGGAAATTATCTTTCTCTTATCATGCAGCTACCACAGGCGTAACAGAAGGATTTGCACATTGATAATCAACTTGTTTGGCGATTATATGGCACACTTTCTGAGACCATCAAATCCTGAGGTAAGCCTTGATACCAGGCCTTTTACCCTGGAGAAAGGGATGCCACTTCAAGACCTCCAATGGAAAAGAAGGGTGAACGATCAACATTGTTACAAATTACAGAAAAGTCATTAAAAATGCTTGGTACATCTTAGCTGCACCACAATTATTTTCTAATGTGTCTTGGGAAGTAAGCACTGGTGGCTAGGCTGGCATTTCTTGCCCATCCCTAAGTGTCCACAAGAAAAAAGTCATGGTTGAGGTGCTTTTGCAAGCCACTGCTGTCCTGGCTCAGCTCCTGGCTCGGCTGCTGGCTCCTTTCCCAGTTCGGTTGCTGGCTCCCCTCCCAAACTCACACTGATGTCCTAGGTTTCAACTAGTAGCAGAACTCGCTCAGGGGCAGTCCAGCTGCCCCCTACACTGACCAATTTTTGCTACTGGTTAGAGCCTGGTCAATATAACAGTACTGTATAGTAAAGGTGAGTAGATTTTGTTTTAAAAATTTTCTTAGATCCTGAACCAGACCACCAAATTGTATTATGATCTTGTTAGGAATCAGTAACCTCTAATTTAAAAGTAAACAAAAGGTGAATTCCAGTTAGGGGTGCTTACCAGGAAAATAAAAGCACAAGATTCCACAATTTTGAGCAACAAAAAAATTTGCTATACAAGTTTGAACAGTAATACAATCCACAATACACATGCAACTTATTTCTAGCCCTCAGGACTAACATGTTAAACTTGGGTAATGTACTGTGATCATAAAATCCTACTACACACATCAAATAGCAAATGCAATCAAGACAGAACCCATTGATTTCACAGCAACTCCCCCTACACGTTACTGACTCAAGGGTTATCAAATCTCATTAAATTTCATAAGAGATTATAATTCATCACTTTTGCTGATCCGGCCTTGAAACCCTCTCTCGAAAGCCACGGTGACGTCGACTGTCTCAAAGATTGTTTGTGTTCTTGTTATCACCCTCCTACCTTGTACTCTGAAAACTGCATAACAATACTTATTCACAGGCATAAAACTCCAGCTTTTCAAGGAACACTAGCTTCATCAAGTTAAAACTATCCTTCCATTTTTCACAGAAAACCATCTTCTTCAGCTGCAGCAAGCAAATACTGTTTGTGGCTATTCAATTGTGACTTTCAGCTCCACTGAAGTATTAAATGCTTGAAGGCCTCCTTTGAATATATCATAGCTTCCCTCAATACAGAGTCGGTGACATTCCCACTTCTGTGATTTAGCTGCCTCTCCAACAGTCTAGCTCTTGGCCACATTCATAAAAATGGAGTCTACATATCTCCTTCACCAACAAAACTGTGTCCCTGGATCTGCTTTTCAGCAAACCCTGAACTGCCTGAAGTCACCTATTAAAAATCTTGCAATAAGCCTCGCCTCATATTGCAGGGGGGAGCTGAACACTGCCACCTAACTATGCTTGGAACTCTCTGCATCCCTGAATTTTAGAGCTGCTATTTTTCACAGAATGTTGGCTTTCAAGACAAAGAATACTGAGAATACAAAGTATATACTACATATTGTATTGCTTCTTTTTAAACATTTAGTCATCCATTTCATTTTGCAAATTATTTCAGCAAGAAATGTATGATACACATATGATACAATATTTCACCACTTATGTTTCTTTTCTGAGCAAGAGACATCTGAAGGATCCTAACTCTGGCTTTTAGAGTGATTTCTATGAAAACCATGAACCACAACCATAACTGAAGGCCTAATGAACCATTATGCTACCACCCCTCAAACACCTTATGAAGGCTAAGTTTTTTTTTTAATTTTTTTAGCTGGATATGTGATATTGAAAGTGATTGATGATAAGATTGATTCCTAAGAAAGCATGCACATCAGCAGGAGGCTTGCTGTCCTGCTATATATCTGATGCATTATTGCACAGCTTTATTGTTCATTGAGTAGATATTCATGGTGAGGCATAAAGAACCTCTTATACACAAAACCATCTAGAAGAAATGTACATCTATCCATTTTCACTGCAAACAAACAGTAGTGAAAATGGAACTAAAATGGTTTCACAGGAAAAAACAGCAAAGTAATGAACAAATAAAGATGATGCTAATTAAATTCAGAAACTCCTGATCTAACTAACACTTTGTATGTGGTTGCAACTATTGCCATCCAAATTTTCAACAGATGTATAATAAATTCTCCAGTGCAAAAGTGGATGATTGTTCATGAATTCTTTGAATTTATAAAATGTTATGCTTTCTTCAGTTTTATAGGCCAAACTTCATTCTGTGTGCAGCCAAATGCTCTGTTGGCAGTGCTTCCAGATCTCTCCCAGCATTTTCCAAAAGCTCCTTGTATAGCTTTCACTATTTGTTGCAAATGGTTGAAACTTAAGCGTACATTCCAGTTATGTTTTCTTGGTGTTGACAGCTGCCAAAGACCAAGTCAAAAATATTCTGATCATTCCTTAGCTTCTTTAAAATACTCATCTATCGATTTGTTAGAATCTATGCTATGTCTCACAGTGTTTTGCTGTATAACTTTAAGGGACATATTCATGATGTCGTCATCGTTGTCATCATCATATCATGACATGTGACCTTATGGTATAAAGCTCTCAGGCTCCATCTTATTAAGATCTGTCCTTCTTCAGCATAACATACTGAAGGAAGAGTGCTTTACTACATCTTAAGCCCAGATAGACAAGTGCATGTGATTATAGTGCACACGTACAAACACTCAACACAGAGTTTTTCATTCAAACATCAAGCAGCCTTTATTTTACATCATTGGGAACACAAACTGTACTGATAAACCAAGAATCTTCTCCATCAGTACAGACTTTCATGCAGTTTATACATTATTCTCATGTGTTACAATCACAGAGCTGCCTACAACAGGACTGATATTATTAAGGACTGAAATTTAGGACATCACAACAATAACCACCATCATACAGTCTAATTAAGAAATGGAGGAGGCATAACCAAATGGTCCTGGCCAATATCCATTAACAGAAACAGAGAAAATCTTTGACATAAAGATCAGCTTGGGAACAGGGCTACCTCACCATGACGGAATGTATTGTTTTCATTTTACCGAAATAGTATCAGCTCTCAGCACTGAGTGTCTCCAGAACAGACTTTCAGGATCAAAGAGGGTGCTAAGCACCAATCATCCAGCAAAATGTCCTCAGGACTCAGGAGATGTGTTTGTGATCTTGTTTTTAGGAACAGACCACACTCAGATGTTTCCAACAAGGTTACTTTGTCAATTTTGAACTTTGGAAGCTTAGAGTCCTTTAATAATTTTAACCCCATAATTGTTCAGCTTGAAAACCTCACTTCAACTACATGGATAACTTGATAGGGAGGTGGTCACATCACAATTAGAAAGCTACAGGCAGAAAAGGAATGGGTGTAGAGAAGTTGTTTTGCTTTGTGGGAGAGACAAGGACTAGAACATGTAATCTCAGAGTAACAAGTCTCTCATTTAAAATAGAGGATTTTTTTTTTCTCAGAGGGTTGTGAATCTGTGGAATTCGTTACCACAGCGAGTTGTCAAGGCTGCATCATTAAGAACATTCAAGGCTGAGTTTAAAAAGTAGTAAGGGAATCAAGGACAATTAGGATGAAGCAAGAAAATGAAGTTGCAGATTATCAGATCAGTCATAATCTCTTTGAATGCTGGATTTGATGAGACAAATGGCCCACTTCTGCACCTATGACATATGGTCTATTGGTGACTACCAGGTAATCTAAGAAAAGCAGACAAGCAGTGCAGGAGTCCTCTGAGTCCATCTTGCTTGCCAATCAGTATTCCATTTCAGAAACTGTGAGGGCTATGGCTCTTCAGGGACAGCATCGACAGCCACAGCTATGGCACCACAGGGAACTCAACTGTTTGGAGAGGAGGAAGAAGAATTGTTCAGCAATGGTTATAAGGGATTCAACGTCAGGTATTTCCAAGGCATTAAATGTGACTGCAGGATGGTGTGTTGCCTCTCTGGTACCAAGGTCAAAGATGTCATTAAGTGGTTGTAGGATATCCTTTGGGGCTTGGTGGCCTGAAGTCATGGTACCAAACATATAGGTTAGGAAGAGGGATGAGGTCAGTTCGGAAGGAACTCTCTCGCACACACACACACTCACACTCAGACACACGCTCTCTCTCTCTTCATCCCACACACACACGCACACTCTCTCTCACACACACACAGGCACTCTCTCCCACACACACACACACACACACACACACATACATTCTCCCACACACACTCTCCCACACACACACACATTCTCCCACACACACTCTCACACACACCCACAAATTCTACCACACACACACACACTCTCCCACACACACACACATATTCTCCCACACACACACACATATTCTCCCACACACACTCTCCCACACACACTCTCCCACACA
>NW_025978432.1:0-6523 GCF_021869965.1 Rhincodon typus | reverse complement strand
AGACCTAACTGATCCAGTTATTCATCTCTCAATACCACCATCCCAGAAATCACTCTGGTAAATCTTTCACTCACTGTCACTATAACCAATCCATGAATCCCCTCAATAAGGCAGCCAACGAACCATCTGCCTTGTTCACCACATGCAGTAGGGTCAGGGTCAGGGTCAGGGTCAGGGTCAGGGTCATACTTGCTTTCAGCGACAGGTACAAGGACACGAAGGACTCAGTGCACCCCTCTCTTTCCCAGTCTGTCACCCTTCAGATAATATATGGCTATTCAGTTTTTGCCCCTAAAGTAGATGACTTCACATTTATGCGAGAGGTGGTTCATCTGCCACGTACTTAACCACTCATCAACTCAACTCAACCTGCCCTGAGATCCACCATATCATGGCCCTAACAGACAGGGTAACATACAGAGCCAAGACTGAGGAACAAGCCTCACGGAAGACTTCGTTCAAGGCTCAACAACGATGGTATACCCAGAAACAGGCTTCCAACCTCAGGTGTGCACCAGGTTAAAAGTATAGAACTATGGACGAAGAAAGACCAGGTGTTCGGCAACTAATTATTCACTTAGAACCATGTGACCACGAGTCCGTGTCCAAACTCCACGGGAGCAAAAGGTGGCGGGCGCGACAGTTTAACCAATCAGATGACAAGGTCTGAGCATGAGCACCACCTACGAACGACAGAGTCTCGCCCGTGAGGACCGGGGCGACGCCCATGACGTGTGGTTGCTCCAATCAGTGGAGGCAGGGAAAAGACTGAATTGAGAAGGAAATTCTTCACCCAGAGGGTTGTTAATCTATGAAACTCCTTGCCCAGTGAAGTAGTTGATGCTACTTCAGTAAACGTTTTTAAACGGAAGGTAGATTTTTTTTGGACAATGAAAGAATCAAGGGATACGGTGAGAACGCGGGTAAGTGGATCTGGGTCCACAAAAAGATCAGCCATGATCTTATTGAATGGTGGAGCAGGTTCGAAGGGCCGGATGGCCTACTCCTCCTCCCAGTTCTTATGTTCTAAAGCCAGACCACGACCACAACCTCGCCCACACCGAGGAAAGAGCGCCAGCGGAGGTGAAGATAGGTGCGTGCCCCCGCAAGAGCGAGATCTCTTGTTTTCAAATTCTGAACCGTCACCGTCAGCACCGACACCGTTCCCCGCACCGCCCCTCCTCGATAATGCGGCCCCTCCCTGTGCACCGACGACCCCGCCCCCCTCTGTGGAAAGAGGAAGTTACTGTTTTGAGTCCAGTGAAACGTTTTGCAACTGAAGTGAAGTGGGAATTTGATGGATATGATCCTGTCGAAAGGGGATAGAGAAATACATGGAACAGAAGGGGTTATTAGCGTAAATTGGAGAGTGAGGGGGTTTGCAGATCAAAGTGTGCCAACGAATAAAAGGGGAAAGAGGGTGGTAAAAGTTGTAGAGGAGAGACAAAGCATTGCTCCAGAGCAGGTGTTAATGATAGAATGAAGACCTGATTGAAAATGAAATACAGCATGAAGACAGGATGCAATCGCTCGGGGAAAGTATATCCAATCAGAGGACTGTGTTAATGGGTCAAAAGCTGTTGAACTCACTATTGAATGTAAACCAATGTTTTGTCTCTTCTCAACAACCATTACCACTGCCTTTGTGTTCTGTGGAAGGGTCACCGGACCTGGAACTTTAACTCTTTTTTTTTGCCTCCACAGATGCTGCCAGACCTGCTGAACTTTTCCAACAGCTTCTGTTTTCGTTACCCTTGCCTTTGCTTTGTGTTCAATGGTGAATTTGATCTTTAATCTCCCTCACCCTGTAACTTTGTCATGACCTTTTAGGCCACATTCCTGTCTCCCCCTTTCAACAGCATAGAACATAGAACATTGCATAGAACATTGCAGCGCAGCACAGGCCCTTCGACCCTCGACGTTGCGCCGACCCGTGAAACCAATCTGAAGCCCATCTAACTATCCAGAACACTCTCACATTTTATCTTTTAAAGCAATTGAGTTTAAAGTCAGGGACACAAATTTCCAAGTAAGCTTCCACTTCCTGGATGTGGTGCTGCTGTCATTCTGCTCAATTTCCTTGCCTCCGTTTCCAGGCTCTTAATGTCCTTCCTAAAATATGGTGTTCAGGTTTCGCTATGTACTCAACTGGAGCTGACAGCTCTACTTTATAAAGGTTTAGCATCACTTTCATGCTTTTTTACTCTCATCTTCCAGTACTGAAGCCCAGAGTCCCACTGACAGTGTTTAATTATCTCAGTACTGACCCTCTGACAATGAGGCACTCCCTCAGTACTGATCCTCTGACAGTACTGCATGACTTCAGTACTGATCCTCTCATCATGTGGCATACCCTCAATTCTGACCCGCTTAGAATGAGGGACTGCCTCAGTATTGACCCTCTGACAAAAAGGGACTGCCTCCAAACAGCTCTTCTGGCAGTGCTGCACTACTTCAGTACAGACCCTATAAGCGTGCTGCGTTCCCTCAATTCTGACACTATTACATCCGGGCAGTGCCTCACACCAGATCCTCTGACAATGAGGCAATTCCTCAGAACAGATCCTCTGACAAAGAGGTACTGCCTCAGAACTGACCGGCTGACAATAAGGTACTCCTTCAGTACAGACCCTTTCATAATGAGTCCCTCCCTCAATCCTGACCCTCTGTCAGTGCTGCATTACCTCAGTATTGACCGTCTAAACTCCTTCAATTCTAATCCCTTTGCAATCAGGCAATCCCTTAGAACTGACCCGTTGACAATAAGGCATTCCCATCATTCTGACCTTCTGACAGTGCTGCATTACCTCAGTACTGACACTCTTACAGTTCTTCAATACCTCAATATTGAGCCCCTGACATTTGACACTCCCTCTATTCTGACTCCATTACATTGAGGGACTGCCTCGGAATTGATCCTCGAAGAACGAGTCACTCCCTTACTGCTCACCCTCGAACAATGAGACACTGCCTCAGAACTGACCTCGTGATAATAAGGCACTCCCTCGATGCTGATCTGCTGATTACGGGGCCCTTCCTCAGTAATGACCCTGTAAACATGATGAACTTCCTCAATTCCGAACCCCTTAAATGAGGCACTGGTTCAGCATGCAACTCTGACAATAACGCACTCCCAAAGTTCTGACCCTGTGACACTGCTACAATACCTCAGTACTGACTCTCTTGACCATTGAATCGGTATTGACCCTCTGACTATAATGCACTCCGCGGTTCTGATCGTCTGACAGTGCTTCAATACCTCAGACATAACCCACTAATCATATGGCCCTCGTTCAATCCATCCCCATTACATTGAGGCACTGCCTCAGAACAGACTCTCTGACAATGAGGCACTCCCTCAGTGCTGACCTTGTAACAATCCTCAGAACAGACTGACCCCCTTACAAAGAGTCACTGCCTCTGTAGTGACCCGCTGACGATAAGGCCCTCCCTCAGTACCTACCCTCTGATAATGCTGCAGTCATCAGTCTTGATCCTCTAAATGTGATCCTCTGAATTCTGATCCCATTATATTGAGGCACTGCCTCACAATCGACCCACTGACAGCATCTCATTAGGGAAATGAAGTGTAGACTGGGTGACGGCTTTGCAGAACAGCTACAGACACTCTGACAAAGAGAAACTGCCTCGGAACTGACACTCTGACAGTGTCGCAGTATTTCAGGGCTGACCCTCCAGTCGTCAGTTACTGCCTCAGAACTGACCCTCTGGTGGAGCTGAAATACCTCAGTACTGACTCTTCAATCGTGAGGCATACCCTCAATTCTGACCCCCTTACAATGAGGCACTGCTCCAGAATTGACCCGCTTACAACTCCTTCAGTACTGACCCTCTGATAATGGGGCCCTCCATCGGAACTGATTCTCGCTCAATGGGTGACTCCTTCAAGACTGACTCTCCAGAAATGACATGATAGCCCTGCAGAGGGAGTCATTGTCAAGGAAGCACTCCCTCAGTGCCTCGCCTCTGACAGTTCTTCAATACTTCAGCTCAGACCCTATGACAATGATGTACTCCCTTAGTAGCGACACTCTGACTGCAATACCTTACGACTGACCTTCTAATCATGTCATCCTCCCTCAATTCTAAATCCATTAAATGGAGGCACTGCCTCAGAACTGACCAACTGTCAATAAGTCATTCCCTCAACTGATCCTCTAACAGTGCTACACTACCTCAGTACTGACTCGGTGTTGTGAGGTCCTTCCTTCATTTTGACCGTCTTAAACTGAGTCACTACCTCAGTATTAACCCTCTGACAAAGTGGCACTGCCTCAGAATTGACCTACTGACAATGGGGCACTCCCTCAGTGCGGACCCTCTGATAGAGGTTTGATATTAGGAGAGTACTGCCCTGCGAGCAGGTCAATATTAATGGGATGCCGCATTCTCGATTGCCAATATTCAGGGAGTGCTGCACTGCTTGTGGTCCTATAATAAGGGAGTACTGCACTGGCAGAGGTTCGCACTGAAATGCTGCACTCTCAGATGGTCAATATTAAAGGAGTATTTCACCCTCAGAAGTTTGATATTAGGGGAGTGCTGCACTGTGAGCAGGCAAATGTTAAAAGAATGCTACACAATCAGACGGTCCATATTAAGGAAGTGGTGCACTGTCGGAGGGCAACTATTAATGGAGTACTGCAACTTTAGCGAGTGAGTGCTCAGGCAGAGCAGCAGAACAAAGGGGCAGTAATGAGAGAATGTTCCATTGTCAGAGTGTCATCACTGAGGGAGTACCACAATATCGGAGGGTCAATATGAAGCATATGCTGCACTGTCAGACGGTCAATGATGACAGAATGCTGCGCTGTCAGAAGGTCAGTAGTGAGGGAAAGCTGCATTGTCAGAGGGTCAGCGTTAAGGGAGTGGCACACTAACAAAGAAGCACTGTCAGAGAGCTGACCCTCTGACTATGAGGCACTCCCTCAGTACAATACACTGTGGAGTACTGATGACTGACCCTCTGATGGTGCATTTCTGCCGTATGTTAACCCTCTGACATATCGGTATTCCCTCAGCACTGACCTGACGACTGACCCTTTGACAAGGCCATTTGAGAGAAATGTGACTCCCTTACTATTGGCCCTCTGGTACTGGAGCACTCCCTCAATATTGACCTTCTGACAGTGCAGCACTGCCTTAATATCGACCTTCTGACAGGGCGGCTCCCTTTCAGTGCAGGCCTCCAACAGGGCAGCACTCTCTCCCCCTTGACACTCTGACAGTGCAGCACTCCCTTAACATTGATTCACTGAATCCCGACATGTGGAAACAGGTCATTCAGCCCAACAAGTCCACACCGCCCCTCTGCAGAACATCTCTCCCAGACCCATTCCCCGATATTTCCCATGTCAAAGCCACCAAACCCGAACATCCTTGGGCACTATGGGCAATTTAGCAGAACCAATCCACCGAGCCTTCATATCTTTGGACTGTGGGAGGAAACCGGAGCACCCAGAAAACACAGAAACCCGACTGATACGAAAAATGTGCGAACTCCACACAGACGGTCGCCCAACGGTGGAATCGAACCTGGGCCCCTAGCGCTGTGAGGCAGCAATGCTCACCACCGAGCTACCACGCTACCCTAGATGATTTGGTGACAGTGCAAAACACCTTTAAAATGGACCCGAGCACTCCATTAATATTTGCCTTCTGACAATGCAGCTCTTCCTCAGTACTGACTCTGCAACAGTGCAGCACTCCCCTAAATACTGTCAGAGAGTCAATACGAAGAGAATGCTGCACTGTTAGACATAGTAATGAGGGGAGCTGCACTGTCAGAGGTTCATTACTAAAGGTATGCTGCACAGTGGGAGGGTCAGTCATGCGGGAATTCTGCACTGCCAGCGGGTCAACAATGAAGAAGAGCTGCGCTGTCAATGTAATAGGGTCAGAACTGAATCAGTGCCTCATGATCAAAGGGTCAATACTGAGCCGGTGTCTCATTATAAGGTGTTCAGAATTGAGTCAGTCCTGTGGTAGTGCAGCACTCTCAGAGGTTCAGTTCTGAGGGAGAGCATCATTATCAGTGGGTCAGTACTGAGTGTTTGCCTTGTTGTAAGTGGGTCACTTCTGAGGCAGTATGTCATTGTTGAATGGTCAGTCCAGAGTGAGTACTTTATTGTCAGATAGTCAATGTTGAGGCAGTGGCACCTTCCCGGTCAATATTGCGGTAATGCCTCATTGCAAGGAGGTCAGAATTGAGGGAGTGGCAGACATTTAGAGGGTCACTACTGAGGCAGCGCAGAACCGTCAGAGGGTCAGTACTTGAGGAGAACCCCATTATCAGAAAGTCAATACTCATGGAGTGTCACATTGTCAATGGTTCAGTACTGAGGAATCACCTCATTATCAGAGGGTCAGTCCTGAGGCAGTGCCTCATTGTCAGAAGGTCGGTGCTGAGGCAGTGCCACATTCTCAGAGGGTCAATATTAAGGTTTAGAATTGAGGGAGTTCTATATGATTATGTCACTCGGACAATGAGGCACTCCCTCAG
>NW_025978431.1:2368-6523 GCF_021869965.1 Rhincodon typus | reverse complement strand
CCCAGACTCCAACCCTCTCCCGATGGGAATCCAACGCGCCGTTAGCCTCCTCACCGTCAGCGATGCTCACTCTCAGCGTCTGGTGTACAGGGGGACACCCAGCTCACGTTTCAGCTCCCCCGCTTTTCCCCACTCTCTCCCCGTTCGGACAATTATCTGCTTTCGCTCCCTGTGTGGTTCATCTCATGTTGGTCCACGTTTAAACTGTAAATGTCGCGCTGTTGGAGGGTCAGCGCTGAGGGAGCAGGTGCTGTCGGAAGGGTAAGGGCGGGGGGAGCGGGCGCTGTCGGAGGGTCAGCGCCGAGGGAGCGGGTGCTGTCGGAGGGTCAGTGCCGAGGGAGCGAGCGCTGTCGGAGGGTCAGTGCCGAGGGAGTGGGGCGCTGTCGGAGGGACAGTGCTGAGGGCGCTGTCGGAAGGACAGTGCTGAGGGAGTGGGCACTGTCGGAGGGTCAGTGCTGAGGGAGTGGGGCGCTGTCAGAGGGTCAGCACTGAGGGAGTGAGCGCTGTCGGAGGGTCAGTGCTGAGGGAGTGGGGCGCTGTTGGAGGGACAGTGCTGAGGGCGCTGTCGGAGGGACAGTGCTGAGGGAGTGGGCACTGTCGGAGGGTTAGTGCTGAGGGAGTGGGCACTGTCAGAGGGTCAGCGCCGAGGGAGTGTTGTTGTTAAATAGACTGTGAAAGGTATTTACTGCAGTTTATAGCGATCCATTTCAAATGATGGATGAAGTGCTGTACTCTATGATGACTGTTGAATTAGACTCTACATCATCTCCTGTAGTTTGTAGAGTTAGAGAGCTGTACAGCATGGAAACAGACCCTTCGGTCCAACTCGTCCATGCCAACCAGATATTCTGTATAAATCCAGTCCCATTTGCCAGCATTTGGCCCCTATCCCTCTAAACCCTTCCTATCCATGACCCCATCCAGATGCCTTTTAAATGTTGTCATTGTACCAGCCCCCACCACTTCCTCTGGCAGCTCATTCCATACACACACCACCCTCTGCATGAAAAAGTTGCCCCTCAGGTCCCTTTCCGCTCTCACCTTAAGCCTATGTCCCTCTAGTTTTGGACTCCCCTACCCCTGGGAGAAAAGACCTTGGCTATTCACCCTGTCCATGCCCCTCATGGTTTTATAAACCTCTATAAGGTCACCCCTCAGCCTCCGACGCTCCAGGGAAAATAGCCCCAGCCTCTCCCTGTAGCTCAATCTCTCCAACATCCTTGTAAATCTTTTCTGAACCCTTTCAAGTTTCACAACGTCCTTCCTATAACAGGGAGAGCAGAACTGAACGCAGTATTCCAAAAGTGGCCTCACCAATACGGCTGCAACATGACCCTCCCAACTCCTACACTCAACGCACCGACCAATAAAGGCAAACATCCCAAACCCCTTCTTCACTGCCCTGTCTACCTGCCACTCCACTTTCAAGGAACTATGAACCTGAACCCCAAGTGTTCAGCGACACTCCCCAGGACCTTACTGTTAAGTGTATAAGTCCTGCCCTGATGTGCCTTTCCCAAAGCCTCCCATTTATCTAAATTAAACTCCATCTGCCCCTCCTTGGCCCATCTGATCGAAGGCCTAGTTAAACTCAGTGGGCTGTTGGTTGTAGTTTGTCAGGGAATGTTGAATGAGGACCCCGAACCCGTTTATAAGTGAGATGCCGAGTAACATAGGCACGTGGGATTTGGCAGGAAACGTTTGAAACATTGCTGGCTGTCATCTCTGCTGTAAATACAGCAGCGCCTCAGATATATTCCCCCAGGCTAGCTGTGGTCGAGAGACGCAGACGAAGCGATAACGGGAACACACCCACAAGAGAAACGTCTGGGAAAGAAAGCCATTGATGATCACATCAGTCCCTGCACCACGTTCGGGTCAATATTTATTTTTTGGGAGTCCCAGGACTGGCCTAGGATTTGCGAAAGGGTTCACTAAGGGGACACGGGCGCATTCTGAAAGGCGGACTCGGGGTAAAATGCTCTTCCTGATACGGAAAGAGGTGAAATTTGCACAGAGGAATGTCTGCAGGGAAAATACCAGGAAAGGTGACTGAGAGACCTTTGGTAGGCAAGGTCTTGAAGGAGGGGTGAAAGAGAGAAGGAGAAGGAGACAGAGAGATAGACAGACAGAGAGAGAGTGAGAGAAGGAGACAAAGAGAGAGACAGACAGACAGAGAGAGAGAAGGAGATAGAGAGGGGGAGACAGAGAGAGAGAGAGAGACAGAGACAGAGAGAAAGAGAGAAGGAGACAGGCAGAGAGAAAGAGAGAGAGAGACAGAGAGGCAGAGACAGAGAGGCGGAGAGAGAGAGAGGAGGAGACGGAGAGAGAGAGAGACAGAGAGAAAGAGAGGCAGAGAGAGAGAGAGAAAGAAGGAGACAGAGACAGAGAGAGAGAGCGAGAAGGAGACAGAGGGAGAGACAGAGGGAGAGAGAGAGAGAGACAGAGAGGTGGAGAGGATGAAGGAAGGACACCCATAGCTTAGGGCCCACACTCCTCCAGGTAAATTCGGGCACAGCTCCCAATAGTGGAGCGATGGGGCTTGGGGGAAGTTCAGGAGGCCGGGATCAGAGGAGCACACAGATCTCGGAAGGTGGTAGCCAGAGTCATAGAGCACGGAAACGGACCCTTCAGTCCATGCCCACCATAATCCCAAACTAAACCAGTCCCACACCCGCCCTGCTCCTGGCCATCTCCCTCCAAACCTTTCCTATTCATGTGCTTATCCACATGCCTTTCAAACGTTGTAATTGTACCCACATCCACCACTTCCTCTGGAAGTTCATTCCACACACAAACCACACTCTGTGTAAAAACATTGCCCCTCATGCCCTTTTTAAATCTTTCTCCTCTCACCTTAAAAGATGCCAGTCTTGAAACTCCCCCATCCTCGGGAAAAGAGACCTACCATTCACACTATCCATGCCCCTCATGATTTTATAAACCTTCACAAGGTCACCCCTCAGCCTCCTACACTCCAGTGAATAAAGTCCCAGCCTCTCCTTATAACTCAAACCCTCCATTCCCAGCAACGTCCTGGTAAATCTCTCCTGAACCCTCTCCAGTTTAATAACATCCTTCCTATAACAGGGCGACCAGAACTGGGAACAGTGCTCCAGAAGAGGCCTCGCCAACGTCCCTGTACAACCTCGACGTGATGTTCCCTATCTCTGTCACCTCCCCCAGCACCCCACGCCCCCTCTCTATCTCTGTCACCTCCTCCAGCCCACTACACCCCCCTCCCTATCTCTGTCACCTCCTCCGGCCCCCTACACCCCCTTCCTATCTCTTTCACCTCCTCCAGCCCCCTACACCAGAGATGGGTGACAGAGATAGGGAGGGGGTGTAGGGGCTGGAGGAGGTGACAGAGATAGGGAGGGGGTGTAGGGGGCTGGAGGGAGTGACAGAAATAGGGAGGGAGGAGGGGGTTTGAGTGGGTGACAGAGATAGGGAGGGGGGAGTGGAGGGGGGCGCGGGACTTGGGGACAGTGACCACGGCGACCAGCGTTGGTCGTGGTTAAAACCCCCCCACTTCGGCTTCCCCCATTGCCCCCCCCCCCGCCCTTTGGGGTTGTTGGGCGTCTAGAGATCTGCCGTCCTTTTCCAGTCCTGGGCCTACACGTGACTCCAGACCCCCAACTAATGCCCGATGAATTCTGGGAGCACCATCCTCTCTTTTGCTGCACCGCTCCCAACACCCCCTCCAATCCCTCGCCGCAAACTGCACCCCCTGTCCCAACTTCCCCTCCAATCCCTCTCCTCTTCATTCACTCGGGCCCCCCATAGCGAGTTTCGGACCTGAGCGGGTGGGGGTCCAAGGTTGGCGGGGTGGTGGAGGGAGGCAGTGGTGTTCGGGGATGGGGCCTGTTCCCGATGGGAGAATCCTGAGCCTGTCTCTCTCTCTCTTCCCTGATGACAGGAGGACGTCAATCTCTGGAAGTTGGAAAGCCAATACCGGTTCAGCCATGTTGGAACAAGTGGCCATGACGGACAGGTGACTAACAAAGATGGCCATCACGGAGACTGGGAGTGCGGCTTCCTGTTGGTTTGTGGCAAATGATCATGGGAAACCTGACCCCTCCCCTTCCAGGGCCTGTGGACTATGGCGGCAGGGGCTGTGGTGAGAGTGAGGGAAACTGAGGGACGTCTCCTTTG
>NW_025978431.1:0-2268 GCF_021869965.1 Rhincodon typus | reverse complement strand
GTCACCCCCTCCAGCCCCCTACACCCCCTCCCTATCTCTGTCACCCCCTATGACCATCTGTGCTCCTCCAAGCCCAGCCCCTTGAGTTTCCACTAGTTACTGTTGGTGTACCTTTGGGAGCTGGGCCCTCAGGTGCCTGGGGGTGTGGGCTTAGGTTTGAGTAAATCTCTCTCTCATCTCATCTCTCCCTGTCTCCATCTCTTTTATTCCCTCTCTGTCACTTTCTCTCTGTATCTCCTTCCCACTCCCTCCACCCACTTCCCTATGTACCTTTGGAAATCCGTCCCTAAACCTTCAACTCTCTCTCCCGCCTTCCAGTCCCTTTGTCTTCACTTCTCATCGTCTGCTTCTCACGATGTCTCTCCACCTCTCTCTCTGTCTCTTCCTCTCATTCTCTCTTTCTGTTATTCATTCTGCTCTGTCTTTGTCACTCTCTCTTCCTCCCTCTGTCTGTCTGTCTCTCTCTCTCTCTCTCACTCACACTCACTCTGTCTCTGTGCCTCTTTCTCTCTCCCCATCTTTCTCTCTCTTTCTCTGTCTCTCTGTCTGAATGTCTCTCTCTCAATCTCTGTGTCTCCCTCTCACTGTCTCTCTCTCTCTCTCTCTGTGTGTGTCTGTCTCTCTGAATCTCTCTCACTGTCTCTCTCTGTCCCCATCTCTCTCTGTCTCTACTTCTCTCTGATGCTCCATCTCTCTCTCTGTCTCTTCCTCTCATTCTGTTTCCCTACCATCTCCAATTCTGTCTCTGCTTTCCTCCCTCCTTCTCCCTCTTCCTCATTCTCTCTCTGTCTTTGTCTGTCTGTCTCTTTCTTTCTCTCTCTTTCTTTTTCTGTCTGTCTCTCTCTCTGTCTCTCACTCTGTCTTCTCTCTATCTGTGTCTCTTTCTGTCTCTGTCTCCCTCTTTGTGTGTGTCTCTCTTTATCTATCTCACTCTCTCTCTCTTTCTGTCTCTCTCTGTGTCTTTCTCTTTGAGTGTCTCTCTCTCTCTGTCTTTGTCTCTCTCTTTCTGTCTCTCTCTCTCTCTTTCTCTGTCTTTCTCTTTGTGTCTCTCTATCTATCTCTCTCTCTGTCTCTCTCTCTCTTTCTGTCTCTCTGTCTTTTTCTTTGTGTGTGTCTCTCTCTCTATCTATCTCCCTCTCTCTGTCTTTGTCTCTCTCTCTCTTTCTGTCTCTCTCTCTCTGTCTTTTTCTTTGTGTCTGTCTCTCTAGCTCTCTATCTCTCTCTCTGTTTTTGTCTCTCTCTTTCTGTCTCTCTCTCTGTCTTTCTCTTTGTGTGTGTCTCTCTCTCTATCTCTTTCAGTCTGTTTGTCTCCCTCTCTCTCTTTCTGTCCCTCTCTGTCTTTCCCTTTGAGTGTCTTCCTCTACCTATCTATCTCTCTCTCTCCCTGTCTTTGTCTCGCTCTCTCTTTCTGTCTCTCTCTCTCTTTCTCTGTGTGTCTCTCTCTATCTCTCTATCTGTCCTTTAATGCTCTTCCCTCTGATTAAATCAGACAGAGAGAGAGATAGATAGATAGAGAGACACACAAAGAGAAAGGCAGAGAGAGAGAGAGACAGAAAGAGAGAGCGAGACAAAAACAGAGAGAGAGAGATAGAGGAAGACACTCAAAGGGAAAGACAGAGAGGGACAGAAAGAGAGAGAGAGAGACAGACAGAAAGAGATAGACAGAGAGACATACACAAAGAGAAAGACAAAGTGAGAGACAGAAACAGAGAGAGACAGAAAAAGACAGTGAGAGAACGAAAGAGACAGACAGACAAAGAGAGAGAGAGAGAATGAGGAAGAGGAAGAAGTTGCAGGACGGGGTGGATTGGCTATCGCCAAAAAATATGCCCCCCCGGGATGATCCAGATTGAGGGATTGGCCACTGGAAACACAGGGTTATGGGAATAGGATGGGGGCAGTGGGTCTGACCCTTCAGAGGGTCAGTATGCATTGGATGGCTTGAATGGCCCTGTCGGGATTCCATGTATTGTTAGTCACCTTGACAGGAAGTGGTTGGGGTTAGGATGTTGTTGAGGATGGAATCAGTGGGATCAAGGGTCAGACTCCCTCTTAACATAGGGTTAAACTCAGTGGCTCGAGTCTCTGAAACCGCACTCTACTTGTCTGGGGAAGAACGCCGAATCTTCGCCACAGAAATGCGTCATCACTTATCGACAAATCAGCTGTCACCCATAGCAACGAAGCCTATTTCTGCTGGGGATTGCTCAGGGCCTACCCACATCCCCATCTCCAAATGTCCACCTCCCTGTCACCAACGCCCCCCCC
>NW_025978430.1:0-6523 GCF_021869965.1 Rhincodon typus | reverse complement strand
CATCAACCGCTTTACCCTCATCCACCTGTTTGGTCACCTTCTCAAAGAACTCAATAAGGTTTGTGAGGCACGACCTACCCTTCACAAAACTGTGTTGACTATCCCTAATCAAATTATTCCTTTCTAGATGATTATAAATCCTATCTCTTATAATCCTTTCCAACACTTTACCCACAACCGAAGTAAGGGTCACTGGTCTATAATTACCAGGGTTGTCTTTACTCCCCTTCTTGAACAAGGGGACAACATTTGCTAGTCTCCAGTCTTCTGGCACTATTCCTGTAGACAATGACGACATAAAGATCAAAGCCAAAGGCTCTGCAATCTCCTCTCTAGCTTCTCAGAGAATCCTAGGATAAATCCCATCTGGCCCAGGGGACTTATCTATTTTCACACCTTCCAGAATTGCTAACACCTCCTCCTTATGAACCTCAATCCCGTCTAGTCTAATAGTCTGTATCTCAGTATTCTCCTCGACTACATTGTCTTTTTCCTGTGTGAATACTGATGAAAAATATGCATTAGTGCCTCTCCTATCTCTTCAGACTCCACGCACAACTTCCCACTACTGTCCTTGACTGGCCTTAATCCTGACATACCTATAGAAAGCTTTAGGGTTTTCCTTGATCCTACCTGCTAAAGACTTCTCATGTCCCCTCCTGGCTCTTCTTAGCTCTCTCTTTAGGTCCTTCCTGGCTAACTTGTGACTCTCAAGCGCCCTAACTGAGCCTTCATGCCTCATCTCTACATAAGCCTCCTTCTTCCTCTTGAGAAGAGATTCAACTTCTTTAGTAAACCACGGTTCCCTCGCTCGACCACTTCCTCCCTGCCTGACAGGTACATACTTCTCAAGGACACGCAGTAGCTGTTCCTTGAACAAGCTCCACATTTCAATCGTGCCCAGCCCCTGCAGTTTCCTTCTCCATCCTATGCATCCTAAATCTTGCCTAATCGCCTCATAATTGCCTTTCCCCCAGCTATAACTCTTGCCCTGCGGTATATACCTATCCCTTTCCATCGCTAAAGTAAACATAACCGAATTGTGGTCACTATCACCAAAGTGCTCACCTACCTCCAGATCTAACACCTGGCCTGGTTCATTACCCAGTACCAAATCCAATGTGGCCTCGCCTCTTGTTGGCCTATCTACATACTGTGTCAGGAAACCCTCCTGCACACATTGGACAAAAACTGACCCATCTAAAGTACTCGAACTATAGCGTTTCCAGTCAATATTTGGAAAGTTAAAGTCCCCCATAACAACTACCCTGTTACTTTCACTCCTATCCAGAATCATCTTTGCAATCTTTTCCTCTACATCTCTGGAACTTTTTGGAGGCCTATAGAAAACTCCCAACAGGGTGACCTCTCCTTTCCTGTTTCTGACCTCAGCCCATACTACCTCAGTAGACGAGTCCTCATCAAACGTCCTTTCTGCCACCGTAATACTGTCCTTGACTAACAATGCCACACCTCCCCCTCTTTACCACCTTCCCTGATCTTACTGAAACATCTAAACCCCGGAACCTGCAACAACCATTCCTGTCCCTGCTCTATCCATGTCTCCGAAATGGCCACAACATCGAAGTCCCAGGTACCAACCCATGCTGCAAGTTCACCCACCTTATTTCGGATGCTCATGGCATTGAAGTAGACACACTTCAAACCACGTTCCTGCCTGCCAGTACACTCCTGCGACCTTGAAACCTTATTCATGACCTCACTACTCTCAACCTCCTGTACACTGGAGCTACAATTCAGGTTCCCATCACCCTGCTGAGTTAGTTTAAACCCTCCCGAAGAGCATTAGCAAATTTCCCCCCCAGGATATTGGTACCCCTCTATTGCACTCCCACCATTACTCCCTGGAGAGGGATGGCACAGGTCAAGAGGCAAAACATCCCATCCGTAGTGAGTCCCTTCTCCAGGGTGAGGTGTACCACCCACTTGGTCTTCAGGAAGAACACTGCTTTGCTGTACATCTTGGATGCAGTGATGACAGTAGAAGTATTGACTACCCCATGTCATGGCTGCTACATATGCCTTGATGGTCATTCCAGGGTGGGCATGACACTTCACCCCAGGCTGCTTGGTTAACAGGGAGAAAGGTGGTGCGACCCCTGGAGCCACAGGGCACATAGAAGATGCAGAATTCTCCTACCAAACCCTAGCTTCGGCTGGGCCTTGTCCCCAATGCTGGGCCTTGTCCCCGATGTTGGGCCCTGTCCTCAATATTGGGACCTGTCCCCGATTTTGGGCCTTGTCCCCGATGCTGGTCCTGTCCCCGATGCTGGGTCCTGTCCCCGATGCTGGGCCTTGTCCCCGATGTTGGGCCCTGTCCCCGATTTTGGGCCCTGTCCCTGATGTTGGGCCCTGTCCCCGGTTTTGGGCCCTGTCCCCGATGTTGGGCATTGTCCTCGATGCTGGGCCCTGTTCCCGATATTGGGCCCTGTCCCCGGTGTTGGGCCTTGTCCCCACTGCTGGGTCCTGTCCCCGATGCTGATCCTTGTCCCCGATGTTGGGCCGTGTCCCCAGTGTTGGGCCCTGTCCCTGATATTGGGCCCTGTCCCCGATATTGGGCCCTGTCTCCAATGTTGAGGACGATAGTCCTGGGATCGCCATTCCACCGAATGCCACACTCACTCCCATCTACAAACAGTTCAGTCCGTCAGGCAATAACTGCCACCAGACCCCAGGCCCTTATCAGAAACTGGCACCAGACCCCAGGCCCCAGGCCCTCATCAGAATCTGCACCCCAGACGCCAGGCCCTCATCAGAATCTGCACCCCAGACGCCAGGCCCTCATCAGAATCTGCACCCCAGACCCCAGGCCCTCCTCAGAAACTGCCCCCCAGACCCCAGGCCTTCAGGTGATACCCAACTGATTCAGGCTGCTGGCTGCTTTGATCTTCATGAGACAAAAGCTGCCTGGCCCCTGGCTAACCAGATGTAGATAGTACCTTTGGGTAGAGGTGCACCAGCACCAGCAGGAGAGACTCCAAATCCCACACTTTGCTCAAGTGAGGCTCCAAGCTCCAGGTCCCAGAGAGCAGCAACAGCAGCACAGTAAAGCCCTCTCTCCTCTTTTAAATGAAAATATAACTTCCACTACACTGACCCCATCAAACACTGCCAGGACACATAGGATCCTTTGAAAGACCAATAGATGAGAGTTCAATAATGACAACAACAAATGCTGGAGATCACAGCAGGTCAGACAGTATCCAAGGAGAGAGAGCAAGCTAATGTTTCAAGTCTAGGTGACTCGTCAGATTCTGCAGTAATTGGCTTCTAGATCAGAGTTCAGGACTGGCACGTTCCTGTGAGGGTGAAATGTACTGATGCCAAAATTCCAGAACTTTGGATGACAAGAGATATTTAGAGTGAAAAACAGAAAGGAAATATATGTAGGGTTTAGTAAACCAAAATCAAACACAGCCCTTGAGGAGTGTAAAGGAAACAGAAAAGAACTTAAACAGGAAATTAGGAGGCTAGAAGGGGGCATGAAATGTCCTTGGCAAGTAGGCTTAAGGAGAATCTCAAGGCTGTATATTTGGAACAAGAGGGTAACCAGGGAAAGGGTAAGGCACCTCAAGGTGAAAGGAGGGAATGTTTGTGTGGTGCCGGAGGAATTGGCTGAGGTTCTTAACGAGTACTTTATATTGGTATTCACCAAGGAGAACAATATGGATTATGGTAAGATTAAAGAGGGGTATGTTAATATTCTGGGGCATGTCGATATTAAAGCAGGAGGATGCGCTGGTTGTCTTGAAAACATTCAGGTAGATAAGTCCCAGGGACTGATGGGATCTATCTCAGGATACTGAAGGAGGTGAGGGAGGAGAGTGCTGGGGCCTTGATAGAGATCTTTGTATTCTCTTTAGTCACAGGTGAGGTCCCAGAAGACTGGAGAATACCCAGTGTTGTTTCTTTGTTTAAGAAGGGCAACAGGGATAATCCAGGAAATTATGGGCCAGGGACAGGATATATTCACATATGGAAAATAATGGACTTATTAAGGATAGTCAGCATGGTTGTGTGTGCATTGAGGCCTTATCTAATGAATTTGATTGAGTTTTTTGAGGGTGTTACAAAGATGATTGATGAGGGTAGGGCAGTGAATGTTATTTATATGGAATTCACTGAGAATTTGACAAGGTCTCTGATGGTAGGTTGGCCCAGAAGGTTAAGTCATGCGGGATCCATGGTGAGTTGGTAAATTAAGTACAAAATTGGCTTCGCCATGGATGACAGAGGGTAGTTGTGGAGGGATATTTTTCTGATTGGAGGCCTGTGACTAGTGGTATTCTGCAAGAATCAGTGCTGGGGCCTCTGTTGTCTGTTTATATACTTATAAGTGATTTGGATGAAAATGACGGTGGTCTGATTAGTAAATTCACAGATGACACAAAAACTGGTGGATTTGTGGTTAATGAGGAAGGTTATCAAAAGATATAGATCCATTGGAAAGTTGGGCAGAGAAATGACAGATGGCGTTTAATCCAGACAAGCATGAGGTAGTGCATTCTGGAAGGTCAAATGCAAGAGGAAAGTATACAGTAAATGGCAGGACCCTTAAGAGCTTAATATAAGAGGGATCTTGGGGTCCAAGTCCATAGTTCCCTGAAAGTGGCAGCACAAATGGATAAGATGGTTGTAATGAGGTCAACCAGTTGAACCTCATAGAATATGAGTTCCCTGATTGGGGCTGTTAATTTGGTCCAATCAGTGAGCCCTGGCTGACAGAAAGCGATGTGTGTTAGAGATTCAGGTACTCTGAGAGCTGACTCTGAAGAGGCTAAAGTCAGAGTCTATTCATATATAAATAAAGGGTGACTTGGTGATGGGACACAGGCCTCAGTGAAGTTATTTCAGTGGTAAATGAAGCATATGCTATACTTGCCTTCATTGGCCAGGGCATTGAGTATAAAAGTTGGCAAGTCATGTTGCAGCTGTATAAAACTTTAGTTAGGTCACATTTGGAGTAGAGTTATAGTCATGGAGACATTCAGCATGGAAACAGACCCTTCGGTCCAACCAGTCCTTGCTAAGCACGTTCCTGAACTAAACATGTCCCACTTGCCTGCATTAGGCCTATATCCATCCCAACCTTTTCTACTCTTGTACTTATCCAAATGCCTTTTAACCATTGCAAATGTACTCGCATCCATCACTTCCTCTGGCAGTCCATTCTACACATATGCCACTCTCTGTGTAAAAATGTTTCCCCTTATGTCCTTTTTAAATCTTTCTCCTCTCACCTTAAAAATATGCCCCCTAGTTTTGAACTCCCTACCTGAGGGCAAAACACCTTTGTTATTCACTTTATCTATGCCCCTCATGATTTTACAAACCTCAATAAGGTTGCCCCTCCATCTCTTATGCTCCAGTGAAAAAAGTCCTAGTCTTTCTAGTCTATTTTTATACCTCAAACCATCTGTTCCCGCCAACCTCCTGGTAAATCTTTTCTGAACCCTCTCCAGTTTAATAATATCCTCCCTGTAAAAAGGTGACCAGAACAACACACAGTACTCCAGAAGAGGCATCACCAATGTCCCGTACAACCTCAACATGACGCTCTAACTCCTATAATCAATGGTCTGAGCAATGAAGGCAAGCATGCTAAACGCCTTCCTCACCACCCTGTCTACCTGTGATGCAAATTTCAAAGAATTATGTACCTGAATCCCCTAGATTTCTCTGTTCTACAACACTACCCAAGGTCCTGTTTTTAATTTTATAAGCCCTGTTCTTGTTTGTTTTGCCAAAATGCAATACCTCACATTTATACAAATTAAACTCCATCTGCCACTCCTCAGCTCATTGGCCCAATTGATCAAGATCCCTTTGCAATCTTACATAACATTCTTCACTGTCCACTATACCACCAATTCTGGTGTCATCTGCAAACTTACTAACCTTACCTTCTAAATTCTCATCCAAATATATATGGCAAACAAAAGCGGACCCAGCACTGATCCCTGTGGAACACTGCTGGTCACAGGTCTCCGTTTCGATGAAAAGACTTTCCACTCTCTTAAACAAAAGGTGTAAACAGAAAAACCAAGACCCCCCACTCCCAACACCAGCCCCATCAGACACTCCTGGGACAGGGACAGCACCAGGTGAAACATAGGGCAAAGCCCACTCTGCTATTTCAAAACAGAAAATAAAGCTGTCTTGATGTTGATAAACAAAACTAAAGACTCTATCACTCTGGGAAAACCAAAAATAAAAAAAAAACAAACAAAAATGGCTCTCCCTTGACTCCATCCCCACCAACCTCTTTTGGGCAGCGACCAGAGGGGGCCAAAATAAAAATAAACTCAAGCAAAAATCAAAGAAAACAAATTATTAAACAAATAAATCAACAACTAAATAAATGAGTTTCAGAGATAGTGGGAACTGCAGATGCTGGAGAATCTGAGATAGCAAGGTGTAGAGCTGGACAAACACAGCAGGCCAAGCAGCATCAGAGGAGCAGGAAAGCTGACGTTTCGGGCCTAGACCCTTCTTCAGAAAC
>NW_025978429.1:0-6524 GCF_021869965.1 Rhincodon typus | reverse complement strand
CATCCAGCTCTACACCTTGTTATCTCAGATTCTCCAGCATCTGCAGTTCCTACTATCTCTATATCCTGGTTTCCTGAATTTAGGTCATCTCTCTTTACTGTGCTAGTATCATCTTTAATTAACAGATCCACTCCTCCATTTTTTTCCCAGCTTCCTGTATTTACTAAATGTCACTGATCCCTCAATATTCGGGTCCCAATCTAGATCATCCTGAAACCACATCTCAGTAACTAGATGGGTGGCATGGTGGCTCAGTGGTTAGCACTGCTGCCTCGTAGCATCAGTGACCCGGATCTGATTCCAGCCTTGGGCAACTGTCTGTTGGAGTTTGCACATTTTCCTCATGTCTGCGTGGGTTTCTGGGTGCTCCAGTTTCCTTCCACAGTCACAAAGATGTGCAGGTTAGGTGGATAGGCCATGTTAAATTGCCCGTAGTGTCCAGGGATGTGTCAGTTAGCTTAGCCATGAAAGATGCAGAGTCACAAGGATGATGTGGACCTGGGTGGGATGATCTTTGGAGGGTCAGTATGGACTTGATGGGCCAAATGGCCTGCTTCCACTCTGTAAGGATTATATGATCATACTTACTTATTTCATTTTATGACAGATGGAAATAGAATGATATTGAATACAACAGTTGAAAGTGTCATTTCAATAACATCAACAATGTACATTTGTATATCCACCTTTAACATAATAAAAACAACTGCAGGTACTTTAGAGCAGCCTTGTAAATCAAAATATGAAACTGAGTCACATAAGGAAATATAGGAAACTGAGTCACATAAGGAAACGGAAATAGAAATTGCTGGATGATTTCAGTAGGTCTGGCAGCGTCCTTGGAGAGGGAACAGAGTTAACACTTTGAGTTGCAGTTCTGAAGAAGGATCACTGGACTTGAAAAGCATTAACTCAGTTTCTCTCCACCGATGCTGCCTGGCCTGTTGAGTGTCTCCAGCAATTTCTGTTTTGGTTTCAGACTTCCAGCATCTGCAGTTCTGTATTTTATTTGAAAGAAATATTAGAACAGATGACCCAAAGGTTTGGTAAAAGGGGCAGGTTTTAAGAAGTTTCTGAAATGAGGAAAGTGCAGAGAGCTGAGGGGGAGGGTATTTCAGATCTTTAGGCCCAGGCAACTGAAGGTGTGACCACTAATGGTAGAGTAATTAAAATCCAGGATGCACTAGAAGTCTGAATGACAGGTAGAATCATAGAACATATTCATAGAATCCCTACTGTGCAGGAAGAGGCCATTTGGCCTATTGAGCCTGCACTGACCCTCCAAAGAGCACCTCACCCAGAACCACCCTATCCCTGTAACTCTGCACTTCTCATGGCTAACACACCTAGCCTGCACATCCCTCGGAACTATGGGTAATTTATCATGGCCAATCCACCTAACCTGCACATCTTTGGACTGTGGGAGGAAACCCACACAGACACGGGGAGAACCTGCTAACTCTCCACAACCTGAAGGGTCTCTGGCTGGAGATGGTTACAAAAATAGGAAGGGTGAGACCATGGAGGAATTTGAAAACAAGGATGAGAATTTGAAAATCCTTGAACAGGATCCAAAGTAGGTTAGTAAGCACAAAGGTGATAGGTGAATGAGACATGGTATGAATTAAGACAAAGGTAGCAGAGCTTTGGATTGCCTCAAGTCTAATATTCTTATGTTAAGCTTTCCTTTGCAAAGAATCTTAAAGGGGCTAACTTATGCATGGCATGTACAAGACCATTTGTGGTGCTGCTCGGCCAGGCAACTGTGCAATTTAGAGGGAATTTTGTTAAGGCAGTACCTCTTCACAAAAATGTGGAATTCTCAATCCCAAAAAAATCTGTTGAGGCTCAGGAAGGTAGAAGGTGAGAGGCCAGCCAGAGTGCATTGGAATAATCAAGTCCAGAGGCAACAAAGGCGCGAACAAATCTTTCAAAAGACTGACACAGGGTTAAACGTGACAGAGAAAATTAAGAGATCTTATTGTGACATAGATAGGAAGTCAAAAGCTCATCTTGGGAACGACTGTGACACTAAAGTTAAAGAAGATTGATTTACTCTCAAGCAACAGTGAGGCAATGGCCTAGCAGTATTATCATTGGACTGTTAATCCAGGGACCCAGCTAATGTTCTGTGGACAAGTGTTCAAATCCTGCCACAGCAGATGGTGGAACTTGAATTCAATAACAATCAGGAATTAAGAATCTAATGATGACCATGAAGCCATTGTTGATTTTCAGGAAAAAAAAATCTGGCTCACTAATCCCCTGTAAGGAAGGAAGGAAGCTGCCATCATTACCTGGTCTGGCCTACATTTGACTGCAGTGCACAGCAATGTGGTTGACTCTTAACTGTCTTCTGGGCAATTAGGGCTGGGAAATAAATGCTGGCCTAGCCAGTGATGCCCTCATCCTGTGAATGATTTTTTTAAAAAAATGGAATTGTTGCTTGGGAAGACTTTAGACCATGAGCCAAAAGCAATGGCTTTAGACCTCCTACTATTTGACTGGAGGAAATTGATGCTTCTCTAGTACTGGATATTGAATGAGCAATTTGATCATTTAACAATAGCTGAGGAATGGAGAAAGATGGTGATGAGGTAGGGTTGGGTGCCACATGAATTCACATGAAATCAACACTGCTTTTGGGTGATATTGTCAAGTGGCAGCATGGAGCTGAAATGTGAAGGAGCTCAAGGATAGATTGAGGGAGCAGCAGAGGTAACAGGGCAGGAGCAGGAAGAGGACATTGCAAGAGACACGACATAATAAATTCAGCTAAGAAGGGAAGGGCTTTCAGTTGGGAAGGAGCTCTTTAACTTTGAGTTGTGGATTACTGGGTTGGCAGTGGTAGATATTTTCAGAACTTGTCTTTGAAAGAAAAACCCTGAAACTAAATCTTAGTTTCTCTGAAATAGCCCACAGCAGATCCACCAAGTGGGGTAGCAGTGGCTGGAATGGGGACTCCTAGTGGTAGTAGGCCCGAAGCCTGGATTCTTGGTGATGTCAGTGCCCAGAGTGAGAACTCCTGGTGACAGTGGTGGGCCCGGAGCCTGGACTCTTGGTGATGTCACTGCCCAGAGTGAGAACTCCTGTTGGCAGTGGTGGGCCCGGAGCCTGGACTCTTGGTGATGGCAGTGAAGCATTTTTGCTGTTGCAGTGTCTGGACGGAAACACTTTGCAGGGACTATGCTGAAGCCTTGAAGATGTTCTTAAGGTCTCAATTTGAACAGAAGATGAACTCTTATTTTTTTTCATCTTTATTGAACTCAAACTGGTCCCAGATTGTGGAGACAAAATACTTTTCATTGTATCTTCATGATATGTGACAATAAATCATTCATTCATACTTAGATCAATAGCTCCCCCTTCCTTTGACTGTGGTCCTGTTGATAAAGTAAATCCTTCAATATAACATTTTTTGATTTGATCTTGAGATGCAATAAATGCAGGCAAGCTAGCATTCCTATCAGACAAGAAGACCAGTCACCATCCAACGGAATGTCAGAGTACTCTTAAAGGGCTGAATGGCCTACTCCTGTCCTTATGCTTCTAAGCATGTTTTATTGCACTGCCTGCATTAGGAGTCAAACATGTAAAGTGCAATTAGAACTAAGCATGGGTCAGGCCACACATCAAGATTTGATCTGGCACCAGATTTAGTGAGCCCACTGGGTGTTATAACAAACTGAATCTTTCCACCTTATCTATTGAAAAGAGTTTCATGACTCAAATTCACCATATTTAGGTTGCTAGATTAATTCTATTAAATGCAAAGTAAGTATTTGGCCATATCTTACCGTGTAGCTTACAGACCTTTAGTATCATGGTTTATGGAAGGTTTGATAAGATAAGACACTGATAGAAATATTGTCACAATTGAGAAGTAATAGCCTTACAGTAAACGTTAAGAGTGTTCTTATGCTATGTGTTCTTAATGATGAACTAAAAGTCTTTACAGTAATAGTTCAAGTAAGGTCAAAATGGCTAATTATTATTTGATACAGAAAGAGACACCGGTCTGAACCACTTCCGCTATGCTTTACATAGCAAAATGAAAGATATATATTATAGCTGTCATAGAGTCATTAGCTTGCATGCAAGTCCTCAGCAATCAATGCAGTAGATTTGTCTTGTACCTACTTGCATTATGATTTTGTCCAAGTACTTATCACAGTAACATTCAAGTCATTCGCAATAGTAATATGTAAGGTCTCAAAGCCTTTCACTGGAGAGCCAGTCATTAATCAATGGGCCAGACTCTTCCCTCTGAATCAGAAGGTTGAGAGTGTGAGGCTGTCAAAGCAGTACTGAGAGAATGTTGCCCTACCAGATCCTCCCTTTAGAATGGGATATTAAACTGAGGCCCTGTTTGCCCTTGCTAGTGACTTAAAAGATTCCATTTCGCTATTCGAAAAAGAACAGAGGAGTTTGAAGAAGGAGTCATATCAGATGTGAAATGTCAACTCTTTCTCTCTCCACTAGTGCTGCCAGACTTGCTGAGTTTCTCCTGTAGTTCCTGTTTTTATTTTAGGTTTCCAGCATTTTGCTTCAATTTGATTTTTCCCTGGGGTCTGTGCCAACATTATCACAGCATGTAACTTATGCTTCATAACATCGCTCTTAGCGGGAGTTCACTATGCACAAACTGGCTGATACATTTCCTACACTTCAAAAGCACCTCATTACTTATGAAGCACATTGGAACATCCTGAGGTTGTGAAAGGCACTGTATAAATACGCATTCTTTCTCCCTCGTTATTTGAATAAAAGCACTGGATGAAGAAATCACATTGTGTGCTGTTAATAATCACCTCATCAGTCTGTAAATATGTGGCACTTAGCTATTTTAATTAAATCATTAAGCTGTTTATTTTAACTAACTCACGTTAAGATGGAGCATTGAGTAATTTCATATAACACTTTGGAGCATTTGTTACTGATATTTTCCACTCCCTCCCTGGTCCTCACTGTTAAATTTCCTTGGTGTATTGCTGGGAGTAAGCGTTTTCATGTTAAATTCTTATCAATGCTGTTATAATATGTCAAACTGTCTTCTCTCCCATCTTTGTTTCCAAACGTTGGGCTATGGTTTTCCCTCGATTTGATCCATGTTGATGAGTAAAATATGGCAGTAACTTGCCGTCGCCTTCAGCACGATGGCTGACTAGGAGGCTTTCCATCTCATTCCGTCAGGAAGGATCTAGAAGCTGACCATCAACCACATTTAACCATGGTTGCAACCGCACCTTCCAGCACCAACAGGTCCTGGGATGGGACTTGAATCTGGGGCTTCGGGCCCAGAGGCAAGGATGCTCCCACTACACCACAAGGCCACTGGGTATGGGAGGAGGGTAAAAGTTCCTGTCTGTTAAGTTTGCTAAATTATGCCCCTCTTCTGGCCCCTAAAACAAACATAGCCGATCTGGAATGCACGGCTTTGTAATAGGAGCTATAAAATATACATTTTAGTTCTCAGCTACAAGTACACAACTTACACAAACTAGGCAGGAATTGCATTAAGGTCACCAGGGCAGAGTTAACTATAAAGGACAGATTAAAATAAAACACCATTACTTTCATATATTTTTAATCAACCTGTTCCAACATGTAATCTCACATCTCTGGACAGAGGTGGGACTTGAACCTTGTCCTTCTGGCCTAGCAGTAGGGACACTATCACCACGCCACATGACCCTACAATTTTCCTGCTTTGAGCGAAAGATTTAAGAATCGATTCTAATCCTTCAGATACGTTAACTAATGAACCAATTCATATGATGAGTAAATACAACTCAATCACATTAAAAGTCTCTTATTTAAGGGATTAACAAGTGAACACAATCAAACCCACAGTAATTAAGCATTTCTAATGACTTTCTTGCTAGACCTGTCAGTGGTTTTAATTGTGTATTGACTGAGTGCACTGAGTATATTGCAGTGCATTTGAGCTGTCACTAGGTATTCAGCGTGGAATGTAAATGAACACTGGTTCAGGGTGGACACTTACAGTTTCAGATAACAACATGGGCTCTGAAGATCCGATAAGAATGTTGTCATTGCTGTGGGAAAACAAGAGTTGTGTGCCAGGGTTAATCTGGGTCCATTGTTACTAACACAGGCTGCACACCATTTTTAAAACTGCCCACCAATTAACATGTGTGGGTAATGGCTCAAAATCAGCAGGGTGGGGCTCAAACTATGAGGGATTTAAGCAATACTTAAAGTTGGTCTGCACCACACAAAACCTGTTCGTAACTCTTAAAAGGGAAATTTAATTCTGGCTGGAGCAGGATGGCATAGTGGGACTCATCACGACATGGTCTGGTCAGGTAGAGTTAACAGATGTTCTTCCCCACAGGGCATTAATGAACCAGATGGATATTTACCCATCATTGAGGCTATTTAGAAATAGTAGGAACTGCAGATGCTGGAGAATCTGAGATAACAAGGTGTAGAGCTGGATGAACACAGCAGGCCAAGCAGCATCAGAGGAGCGGGAAAGCTGACGTTTCAGGCCTAGACCC
>NW_025978428.1:0-6524 GCF_021869965.1 Rhincodon typus | reverse complement strand
AGGAGCAGGAAGGCTGACGTCTAGGCCCGAAACGTCAGCCTTCCTGCTCCTCTGATGCTGCTTGGCCTGCTGTGTTCATCCAGCTCTACACCTGATTATCTCAGATTCTCCAGCATCTGCAGTTCCTACTATAGTGTGTCTAATATGTCTGATCTATTTTCAATGACCGTATCCACCTATTGAAGGTATTTTGTTTGATCCTTTCAAACTCTAAGTACATTTGAACAGGTTTCCTCCTTAGAGTCCTAAAGCGTCTGTAAGCTTCTGGCACTAGTTCATGTGCACTTAAGGTGGCTTTTTTCACATCATTATAGTCCCCATATACCTCCTCTGATAGTAATGCAAATGCCTCATTAGCTCTACCTACCAGCTTTGTTTGAATCAACAATACCCAAATGGTCACCAGCCATTTCATTCGTTTAGCCACTTTCTCAAATGAAATGAAAAAGGCTTCTCATCAAACTTCAATAATGCTTGGATGTATTTAAACAGATTCCCGCAAGGCTTTTGGCGAAGATGAGTTTGCTTGTCATCACTATCCTCCTTATTACTACTACTTTCTGCCTTTGCCATTTTAAGTCAGCTTTATCCCTTCATTGCCAACTTCTGAAGTTCAAACTCTCTCTGTTTTCTCCCTTGCTTCTGTGAGGGCCATCCTTTCCATTTTTCTTTTTGTTCTGCCAAAGTTGTTATTTCTTTCTTCTTTTTCCCTTGCCATTGCCTCTAATTCAAGCTGCTTTATTTGCAGTTGAATTTTAGCTATTTCCAATGATTCCAAATGTGTTCCTGGCAATTGTAAATGCTGAGCCATTGTCACAATTATCTTGCCTTTCCACATGAACACAGGCAACTCCAACTTCAGCTTGCTTGCCAATTCCGAAAGTTTTGTTTTGCTCACTTTCTGTAGAACACCCAAAGTGACTTCTTCCGCCACCAGGAAACTCTTAGCGACTGAAAGGGTCAATATTACACAAAGCACACCCTGTTTAAACCAATTGAATGCAAAACCTGAAGGGAAAAAAAGACACTTATAGACTCAAAGACATTGAGTCTATTAATCCTAAACCCAACCTAGAATTAGAGATTGTAATCCTGATGAGAGCCCCCAAAGCAGCTTGAATTAGAGGCAATGGCAAGGGAAAAAGAAGAAAGAAATAACAATTTGTCATGGACCAGACCAAACACCCTTCAAATATATCAAGGACATAGCCTAGACCTTAACTTCATTCTTATTTAAAGGCAAATGTAAGGTGCTGCGTTCCAGGTGTAATTCAGTTGGTTACACTATTTGGCTTTAAGCAAAATATATTTTATTCTTACCCTATAGTTAAAGTACAAATGAAAGAAAGAAGAATTGGTATAAGTTAAATTCTATTGGAAAATTTAACAGAAAAATAGATTATTTAACTACTAAACAGCAACTGTTCCAATTTAGTAACATCCCATAAATATACTCTTGGCAAAGCCAAATTCAGTAAAAGCAGATTGTCTCACATGTGATTCTGACAGCAGAAAGAGAGAGTGCTGTGGCCAAGAGAGAAGTAACAGCCTCCAAACCAACTTCAAAACCCCAACAACTACTGAAAGCTAAATTCAAACCCCCAGGCCTCAAAAGCTGTTTACTTTATTTGCTTGGAGGAGACAGTTCGGTAGCTGCGGTTTAAAACTTCTCTTCAAAAACAAAAGGATAAAGTACACGTCTTAAAGCCGTAGTATCATCACACCAGGTAAGGATGACAGATTTCTGTCCTTAAAGGACATCAGTGAGCTAGATGGATATTTACGACAATAAGATTGGTTTTATGTGCCATTATTCTAGAATTTTATTGAATTCAAATTTCACCATCTGCAATGGTGATGTTGGAGCCCATCGCCCCAGAACTTTAGTCTGGATTATCAGTCTAACAACATTACCTCTACACCACTGCCTCCCTAATTATCATCTAAACTTAGATGATTAAAATACACATTTATGGAACCTGCCCGTAGAATTTAATCAATTAAATGTTGGTATTCTATTTTTATAGAGTCGAGTCACTGTGGCATAGAGGGTCCATTTGGCCTACCAAGTCCATGCTGGCACTCTCTGTGGGCTCCTTCTCTTGACCTATGCCCACACACCTGGAAGTTTATTTCCCATGATTTCCCATCCAATTTGCCTTTGAAATCTGAATATCATTGATTGAATATATGAACCCTGTTTACGTCACCGCAGATTCTGGTAGGCCTGCTGAGTAATTCCAACATTTTTTGTTTTGTTATTCTTTTTATTCATCCATGGGATATGGATCACTGGTTAAGCCAGCATTTATTGCCAATCCCTGAAGGCAGTTAAGAATTAACCTCTTTGCTGTAGGTCTGGAGTCACCTTTAGGCCAGACCAGGTAAGTCAGCAGATATCCTTCCCTAAAAGACATTAGTGGGCTAGAGATAACACAGTGTGGAGCTGGAGGAGCACAGCAGGCCGGGCAGCATCGGAGGAACAGGAAGCTGACGTTTCGGGTCGGGACCCTTCTTCAGAAATTAGCTGAAATGGCTCCTCCAGCTCCACACTGTGTTATTTTTGACTCCAGCATCGACAGTTCTTACTATCTCCCATTAGTGAGCTAGATGAGTTTTTCTGACAATCAACAATGGTTTCATGGTCATTGTTAATCTCTTAATTCCGGATTCTTTTTTAATTGACTTCAAATTCCACCATCTGCCGTGGTGGGATTCAAGTGCAATTCTACCCCAGAACGTGACCTGAGTCTCTGGATTGATAGACCTGGTGATAATACCTCTATGCTATCGCTTCCCTTAATCTCTGATTGCTGTGGCTTCCAGCAACCACACAGATGGTTAATTTCAAGACATTACCCCTCACTGTGCAAAAAAAAAACTGTTCCTCGCATTACCCCTGTGAGAATGTTGATGCATACGGACAGTTCAGGCTCCCTCTCATGGAAGTCTGTTAATTTTGTAAACTCTGTTTCCTCTCCATAGATGCTGCCAGTCTTGTTGAGTTTTTCCAGCATTCTGTTTTTGCTTCAGATTCCCAGCATCTGCAGTTCTTTGTTTTATTTCATTACAGGGATTTGAATTAAACTGAACCGAAGCAAGATAAGCCAGCCACTGCAGGCAGTAAATCATTACCATTATTGATGGCCTGACTTTATTTATCAAATATTTATGGCACAGGGGAGACCATTGGTCTCGCTGTGTCTGTGTTGGCTGTGAAAGAGCTATCAAGCTTAGTTCTCAGACTGTAACTTTGGAGGTCGTGGAGCATTTAGTTCCTGTCCAAGTGTTTTTTTTAACAGCGATGAGGGTTTTTGCCTCTGCTACCCTTTCAAACAATAAGTTTCAGACCTTCACATCCTTTGGGTGAAAATGTTTTCAACTCTTATTCTTCTTTGTGTTAGTTAGTTAAAATCTTAAGCTGCTGATTGGTGACCTTTCACATTTCAATGACTGCACTTCAAAAGTGCTTCCTTGGCTATCACACATCCGGTCATCATAAAAAGCACAGTATATTGCAAGAATTTGTTTATTTTCTGCCAAGGCAAGAGGTCCTTTCTATTTATACGATCTATCCAGGTCTCTCTAAATTTGTAAACTTAAATTACATTGCCCCTCAGCCTCCTGCATTCCAGAGAAATCAATGCTTATCATTTACTCTGAGCTAAAATTCCCCAGCTTTGTCCAACACCCACCACCTGTGAATGCTCTGTAGTTTGAGTACATCCTTTTTGTGTTATAGTGACCAGAACTGTACACAGCGCTCTAGCTTCTGCCCAGCTAATGTTTTACACATTTCCATCATCACCTTCTGGCTCTTTATATTCTATGCCTCCACTAATAAAGGAAAGTCTACTGTACATGTCACGTTAACCATGTTATACCTACCTGTCCTGTTATTTTCATGGATCTGTGCATTCAAAAAGTCTATATTTCTCTGCACTTAACAGTATCTAATCTTGCCTTTTATGTCTTCAAATGCACTACTTCACACTTCCTCAGTTCTGAGGAAGGGTCACCGGACCTGAAATGTTAACTCTGATTTTTCTTCACAGATGCTGCCAGACCTGCTGAGCTTTTCCAGCAACTTCTGTTTTTGTTCCTGGATAAGATTGGGTTTTTCTTTAGAGCAGAGAAGGTGAAAGGGCTCATGATATCAATAAATGATATTATGAGGGGCATGAGCACAATGAATAGAAAGCAACTATTTCCGTTAGTTGAAGAGTCAATAACGAGGGGACACATTTTTAAGGTAAAAGGCAAGAGGTTTTGAGAGGATTTGAGGAAAGCCTTTTTCATCAGAGGTTGGTGGGAATTGGGAGTGCACTGCTTGAGACGGGCACTGGAGGTGGAAAACCTCACAAACTTCCAAAAAGTGCTTGGGTAGCACTTGAAATGTCATACGTTGAAGGCTATGGGCCAAGTGCTTGAAAGTGGGAATTGTGTAGATGGGTTGGTGCAGAATTAGTGGGCCGAAGGGCTATTCTGTACTGTATGATTCTGAGAACAGCAAAGAATGAAAATAAACATCTTAAGAGTTCGAATAAGGAGTGTGAAAAGAACTTTGGAAAGGATGACATATTAATAGATGATTTTTAAAGTTATAAATGATCCACCTGGTTCAGAGAATTGCTCAACAGGAGGAGATGGAGAGTTGAGGGAATGGGCAAAGACTCGAATTTGACAACGTTGTGGAGTCCCACAAGATTCTGTATTTAAATTATCTTTTTAATGACATCTTGGGTGAAGGGCTAGAAAGCGATAAATTCAGATTAACTGATGACACAGGACAGGTGACATAGCAAGCAGTGTAGATGGAAGCATAACTTCAGAAAGAGATATTGATAAGTTGAATGAGTGCCATTGGAGAGGAATCAAGGTGCACGAAAACGTGAGAGACTGATTGTGCTAGAGTAAGAGATAGTACCGTGTTAGGTGAATCTAAGCAAGGGGGAATGCAGGTAAGTTTACATTAGGTTTACATTGCCTGTGCGTGAATGCACAAAGTGTGGTTTAAGTGTCAGGTTGGTGAGCTGCAGGTGGAGATAAGTATTTTGGTATGTCCCCACGGCTCAAAAAGAAGCAGCAACTGGATATGAAATATTCCTGGATCCAGGTGATTATGAAAGACAGAGAAGGAAAGGAAGTAAGTGAAAGGCAATATTAAGGATAATATTACAGTACTGGAGGGATCAAGGCACAATCCATTCAGTTGGTGAAGGCTGCTTTGTTTGGACTACAAAAGAGGGAAGATGCTGCTTCAAAGCAAAGAAACTGTTGAATCATAGAACTTACAGCACTGAAGGAGGCCATGCGATTTCCTTGTCTGTACTGGTTTCTGAAAGAGCTACCCAGCTATTCCCATTCTCCAGCCTTATCTCTGTAGCCTTCCAAATTCATCCCTTTCAAACATATATCTAGCTCTCTTTTGAAACCTCCTACTGAATCCACCTCAACCACTCTCCCTGGCGGCAAATCTAAATCCTAACAATGCTGAGTAAAGAAGTTTCTCCTCATCTTACCCCTTGCTCTTTTGCTGACAACCTTGAAATTGTGATCCCGAGTTACTGACCTTATTGACTAGTGGAAACAGAATATCCTTCTTTACCCTGTCAAAATTGTTCATAATTTTGGTTACCTATTAATCTTCTTTGCTCTAAGGAGAATAAGCCCAGTTAAGTCTGATCTTTCCTTGTATCTGAAAATCCCTCATTTCAGGTATCAGTCCACTAAACCTCTTTTGTACTTGCTTCCAGGGTTTTAACATCCTTTCTTAAATAAGGTGCACAGACTGAACACAATTCTCCAAATATGGTCTGACCAATGATTTGTGCAGGTGTAGCATCGCATCCTTGCTACTCGGGAATATATTTATAAACCCAAGGACCCTATAAGCCACTTTAACAACTGTTTCAACTTGCCAGGCCACCTTCAGGGAGTTATGTACATTGAATCCCGAAGTCCCTTCGCCCCTGTACTCCTCTCAAAGTTGTACTATTGAGCCTGCATTGTCTCTTTATGCTTGTTCCAGCAAAGTGCATTACCTCACATTTCTCTGCACTGAAATTCATCTGCCAAGTGTTTGCCCATTTGGCCAACTTGTCAATGGTCCCTCTGAAGTCACTCATTGTCACCTTCACAAATGACTAACTTAGTGTTGTCTACAAATTTAGAGATTTTGCCCTCAATGCCCATTTCCACATCACTTATACAAATCAGGAAAAGCATGCATCCCAACACTGATTCCTGAAGAATACCGCTTTCAACTCCTCTCCAATTTGAGAAATGCCCATCTATATTGACCTCCTGTTTCTTATCTTTCAGCCAAATTCTAATCCATGCTGCTAAGGACCCGTCAATCCCAAACATTTCTAATTTGCTAACCAACCTGCTGTGTGGCAGCATATCAGGTACTTTCTGAAAGTCCAAATAGACAACATGCACAACACTACCCTCATCCACTGCCTGTGTCACCGTGTCAAAGAACTCAATCAAATTTGTCAGGCATAACTTGTCCTTGACAA
>NW_025978427.1:0-6525 GCF_021869965.1 Rhincodon typus | reverse complement strand
GTTGCAAGGGGGAGATGTCTGAGTCTTCCTGGGCGGCAGGGGGCGGTATCCGAGTCCGCCTGGAGAGTGGGGGGGTGTTGCAAGGGGCGATGTCTGAGTCTTCCTGGGCGGCAGGGGACGATGCTGCGGGGAGTGTTCTAATTTCTTTTGGTCTGTTTCCGCATCCGGAAGGGGAGGGCAGTGGATGCGGTTTTCGAGAGCGATAATGCGTGCATTTGGGTGAGAAACTGATGGGTCGGCAGCAGAAATACCGAGGGCCTTTACTGCTTTGCTTTTAATTTGTTTGCCACGGGGCCGGCAGAAAGTTGAAGGCCGAGTCCGGCTGGGCGCTGAGCGATTCGAGCTGCATCGGGACCGCGCCAGAACCTGGAAACGAAATAAATAAATAAATGTTCGGTGGAAAGAGGGAGAAAGCCGGCAGTAAATAAGCTGCACGGAGGTGGAAAAGCACCCAACAGAAGAGAGAGAGTGTAGTGGAGAAAACGCAACAGACGAGACGGGAGATAATCAGGGAAGGGCCGGAGGGACAGAAAGAAACATCAGTGTAAGAAGAGGGCGATACCAAGGAAAGGGAGAAAGAGGTAAAAAGGACAAGAGAGTGAGCGGAAATTGAACCAGACACGAGGGAGGGGGATCGAGACCAGGGGAAGATATAAACAGCAGATATAACAGAAAGGAGGAGAAAGGTAAAAAGTAAACAGGGAAGGAGTAGATAAACAGTGGAAAAAGGTGTAACGAACAAGAGCCGAGAAACGAAAGGAGAGGGGGTGGAATAACAAACTGTAGAGGGAGGAAGAGGTAGACCCTAAAGGAAAGAAGAAATATAACAAAACCAGTTAAGGAGAAAACCTAAACTTGGGGGGGGGGCGGGGGGAAGAATAGCAAAACCTGAAGAGGGAGACTGAAATAAGGGAAAAGGGGCTATTTTAGAACCTGCAAAGAAGGGACGAAATTCAGCAACTCTGGGGGGCGAGGGGGGCGGGAGAAGGAAGGTCGAGAAAGGGCAACGGGCACCTGGTGAAAGCAAGATATTTTACTGACATTTCAGAAAGCAAGAACAGTGAAGGATACTGAGGAAAAAGAACGTGGAGAATATTAATGAGGACTGCAAAGTGAAGAGGATGAAATAAATGAAGCAGACAGGCAGCAATATAGAATAAGTAGGGCGATGATGTCTACATTAAAGCAAGGCAGAAACCTGTGAGAAACAAACTGTCAAATAGGTGAATACAGGGAATATAATGTAAAACAGCTAATGAAGAAACACAGAAATCCAAATAAGAGAGACTAAATGTGTGAAGTGAAGGAATATAAAATATCAGGAGAAAAATAATTTAATTTGAAAATATTTAAATGCAAATCAGAGGGAATCAGTAAAGGTCTGAAATCAGTTAAAACAAGACTTGCATGATATGACGTTGCACAAATAGAACAAAGCAAGTTAGAATACAGATTGGAACGGAGGAGTGAATGTTGATGGCATAAAGGGAGGGTTACAAAGACTACTCGTTACACAGTACAGAGGCATATAGTTATTGGGATCGTTGGAGAGGAAAGGTTATTGGGGTATTGCAAATATAATCTGAAAATTAGAAGAATTCGTATTTTCAACATGGGAAGGAAGAAAAAGTCTCTGCACGATTATGCTGCTGAATTCTGTGACCTGTCTGTGAAAAGGCATGTTGTTGAGCAAAAGGAAGGAGGAGAAAGAGATTTGGTGGAGATTTTGTATTGCAAATCCTGTGAGATTCCAATGAGTGCTCGGAGGGACCGCATTTTAGAACACTTGGCATCGGCTAGGCACTACCGCAACAAACGACTGGAGAAGCATACCTCAGCCAGGCTTCATGCAACAACGTTACTGATGTAAGTGAAACAAATTGCTTTGAGAAATTGTGCAAAGTGTCAACATATCTGCGAGGTTGTTCACCTGTTCCTCTGTTGTAGGCATGCACCTCACAAAGTAGCAAATGCACTGATTCAACCAGGATGGTTTGAAACATGCATAATGCAAAACTGTAATATTTATTAAATAATCTGCTTTAAATGACAGTATGTGCTACAGAGAACAGGAGGGTTCTCGGATCGATTACCATGTTCATTTCTCTGATTTGAGCTGGGAGGTGGCAGGAATGTTATGTTCAGGGCCAAATTGAGAGTAACTGTGATACCCCATATGGTTAAATATTCTGCCGAAATTTGCTGTTTTGTCCCCCTCTCATGAATGACCACTTAGGTGAGGTATTGAAGTGGCACTTTAAGCCTTTCTCAGCAAGAATCGACGCCTTGGGGAAATACTTAGAAATGAAGAAAGAATGAATATATGTGAGAGGTTTGGACTGTGGCTGAGTGTGTTTATAAAGAAGAGAAGACTTCTTCAGGTAGCAAATATGCTGATGTTTTGATGCAGACTGATGAATGTCCTAAACAAAGTGCAATTAAATTTTTAAATGGGTATGTTTTGTTTCAGTGACACATTGCTGTCAAATATATAGTCTATTGGATAAGCAGCAGTATTTGTGTTGGATCAAAGATGAAGTTACTATAGTCTTACCAGACCATAGGGCTGCTCTCTCATTAAAGAGAGAGAGAGGGACAACTGATGTTGGTTTAATCTGAGGGTCACCATATCTCAGGCAAGGGGAGAGGTTGAAAAGAAGAGTCCTTCATGATAACCTCAGCCAGTGCAGGATTTGAACCCATGCTATTGGTGTTACTCTCCTTTACAAATTAATTGTCCAGCCAACTGAACGAACCAATCTCCTGTAAGAGATACAGTGCTAAAGAAATCAAGAGTCCCAGAAGATCAGCAAAACATAGCAAATGGTGAGTCAAAGATTTATAACAACAAAGATAGGGACAACGGTTACATTTGACAAGAAGGTCTTAAAAGTCCCTCATTTTACTAAAAATCTTTTAAATGTGGGATTGTCTGAAACACCACTGTCTCCCCATGCCCGCCCCCCGCCCATCCTGTTTATTGAAAAAAATACACCACACTGTACACAGGAGGCTGTTGATCACTGATTGCCTTACAGCTCATTACAACCTCTATCTCTCTCATGCAGTCTTACTCTATCAGATGGGGGAATTCTTCCCTTGATCCTTGTCATGAATTGTTGCTGTTGGCTTGTGAATTACTTCTTGCCCCCTTTGTCTGTGTCTCTCTCTTTCTTTTGTCACTCAATGCCCACTGCCTCTGACAATGAGACCTCTCTCGCTTTTAACTTACCCTTCTTCCCAGTTATCTAAATGACATTTTATCCATCAATGCATATGCTTTGCAGTCTTAGCCAAGGGCATGCACAGATTCTATTCTTATTGTGTAGAGTGATGTGCTTCATGGTCACTCCTTTTACTGAATTGCCCGGCATTGTAGGATGCATTATTTGGGAGATATAACTCTTATTTCACTTCTGGTTCATCATTGTTTCCTGCTTCTCCTTTCAACAAGATCTCCTGTTGACTAATTCCAGGCAATGGTCATGGACAGACTCCAATTGATAAACATTTTGCCTGTGGCATGCTTTCCTGCAAGGGGTTTAAATAGTACCTACCCATCCATAGACAATCCACAGTGTTTTACAGCAGATATTTGAAATGTATGTATTGTCATAATTTAGAAAACATAACCAGTTTGTTCACAACAAGCTCCCACAACAAATATGATAATCACAAGATAATCTCTTTACAATGTTGGTTAAGGGATAGATGTTCACTTAGGACATTGAGGAGAACTCTGCTTGTCTTTAATTAGGATGGGATCCTTTGTATTCACATGGGAGGGCAGACAGATCCTTGATTACCTGAAAGTTTTCATCTCTAACAGGACCACACTCCCTCAGTTGTGTGCTGGAATGATAGACTTGATTCTGTCAGCATGATGAAGTGTTATCTTTGTTGAAGAAATAAGTTCAAAACCTTGCATTCATGTGCAGACCATTGGATTGCTTCAGCTCCACGTTATCCTTGTAATCCCTTTAATTTAAACCTTAAGGTCTGAAAATCACTTTGTTGGATAACCTAGTGAATAAAAACACCACCTAGTTTGTTGCAGAGTTACACAAACTGAATAGTTGTTGGTGCTGCCTGTGATTTGTTCTGAATTAGCTAACCTGAGCGAGGATGACAGTATAGTCACGGCATTTTCCTCCGTGCCTGCAGATGAGGGACGGGAAGTAAAACAGTCATGGTTCCTGCTACTATTCAGACTTCAGCAGCACTTAGTGAAAAGCAGGGATGTGTAAGCCCCTAAGAAAGGGGTGCCCATGATTGAATAGTTGATATTTCCTTGTGGCAAAGGCAGGTGGGAAGCCTTATGTCATCTTCTGGAAACATGTCAGAAGTGCTTCATTCCACACACTTAACCCATTATTGAAATGTAGGTTACCAGCAGACAGAACTTCAGTTTAACATTTTGTACAAGATGAAATTTCTGTTCCCTTAGCATTCCCTCAGTGCTGGAATGAAGTGCCAACCCTAAGTAAGGCCCTCAAGAGTGTCTTCCAGTTTTTAATTCTCTGTTCATGCCAAAAACTGTTTACCAGAAATATAACACCATGTGGAGCTGGGGGAACACAGCAGGCCAGGCAGCATCAGAGGAGCAAGAAAGTTGACATTTGGGTCAGGACCCTTCTTGTCATCGTGTTTGGTGTCATTGTTTATTTCAAACTGGATAATGTGCAAATGACTTTTCATTTGCAATGTGATCTGGTGAGTGGGAGAGTTTTAAACATTAATTTCTTCCTCAAGTCTACTTTTTCTTTAATTTAACAATTAACTATGATAACTGAACTTCTCTTAACTCAGAATATTATTCCAGCCTTGAAACATGGTATGTAAGTTCCCAGAGAACAGCTTTTGTAGCTTCACCAGGTTGACACCTCATTTTTAGTTATGCCTGGTGCTGTTCCTAGCGTGATTCTCTGCACACTTCATTGAGCCAGGGTTGATCCCCTGTCTTGATGTGGTGGAAGAATGAGGGATATGCCAGTCCATGAGGTTTCAGATTGTGTTGGAGTACAGTTCTGCTGCTGCTGATGGCCCACAGCTCCTCATGCATGCCCAGTCTTGAGATGCTAAATCTGTTCAAAGTCTGTCACAGTTAATGTGGTGGTAGAGCCACACAAAATGGTGGAGGATGTTCCCCGTTTGAAGACAAGACTTCGCGTTCACTTTCACAAGGGTTGTGCTGTGGCCACTCTTAATGATACTGACAGGTGCATTTGCAGCAGACGGATTGGTGAGGATGGGATTAAGTGTGTTACCCTCTTGTTAGTTCAGCCACCTTCTGCAGACCCAGTCTAGCAGTTATGCCTTTTAGGACACAACCAATTCGATCAGTAATGATGCTTCCGAGATGCTGTTTGAAGTGATACCACAGTGATGGTCTGGGGCATTATCAGTGAGGTGTGATTCCATGAGGAAGACTATGTCAGACTGTTGCTTGACCAGTTTGTGAGACAGCTCTCCCAATTTTGGAACTAGCCTCCAGATATTAGTAAGGAGGACTTTGCAGGGTTAACAGGGCTGTGTTTACTGTTGTCATTTTCAAAGTGAATCCAGTTTAATTCCTTCTTTGAGACTTGATAGAACTGAATGGCCATTCCAGAATGGCCATAATAGAATTTGAACCCATGTCCCCGTGGATTCCTAATCACACAACAATACTAATGAGACCATTGTCTCAGTCATTGAGTATATTTGAAGTAGAGATTGACAGATTTCTACATACCAGTATGTAAAGGAGTGTGGGGATAGTTTGTGTGAGGGGAGGGAGGAGGCATTGAACTGGATGATGTCAGCCATGATCGTATGGAGAGACAGAGCAGACCTGGTGGGCAGATTCATCGCCTGCTGTTCTTGTGTTTCTCTCCCAGTATGTGAAGTTTCCAGAAAGGTGTAAATTAAAATAGGAGACCACGTTTCAGTGCCTTCAGATGAAATGTTAATTCCAGCTCAGACCGTATTTAGTTATCTCTTATATAAGTTTCATGAGCTTGGCTCAATCTGCCCAGATAACCACTGTGGTCATTTTAAGCCAGTGTTTTCTCCTTTTTCAAAAAATAATTTCAATCCATGAAAGATTCCAGATTTTGAAATCACTTGATTAAAGTTGCAAATTGTTAGTCCATATTTTACCACAGTCATGGCAGCTTACATGTGGAGCAAGAGTGGCATTGCAAAGACGTAGTTGCTAAACAGTCTTTTGAAGAATAAATTCATCAAAGGCTGACTGAGGTCACACTAAGAGTAAGATTGCAACTGTTCTCTGTAAAACCTGCAACAAGGTTTTATCATCCAGCCAATAACTTTCAAACAGTGCTTTTAATGTAATAAAACATCTGTTCACTTCCCCATAGTGGTTGGTAAATGGCTAGATTCACAAGACTATAACATTTTGCAGAACCCTATGACTACTGGAGCCTCTTAGCAACGCTGTCTCAGCGCTGTGTGAATACTTGCAGGATGCCATTTAACGTCATTGTGTCTTTTTAAAGTCCCTTCCTTGTCTTTGAGTTTTGG
>NW_025978426.1:0-6525 GCF_021869965.1 Rhincodon typus | reverse complement strand
ATGCTGCTTGGCCTGCTGTGTTCATCCAGCTCTACACCTTGTTATCTCATATGAAGACAGTTAGTACTGTTATTAGCAGGGCAGTGTAGTGGACAAGCACATGGTACATGAAAGAGCATAACATGAACTGCACTCCATAAAGTTGAGAGGTTGTTTGCACAGAGGGAGGGACGAGAAATCAGAAGGTAATACTCCCCAGGGGTTATCTGCACACTTCCTCTTGATTTACACAGTAGCACTTTACAAATCTACATACACTTACATACACAGTGTTTATGTTGTGTTAACTGGCTTAATAACACTTCTATATAGTGAAACTTTATCACAATCCCGATAAGATTTCAAAGAAAGATGACCAACTATTTCATTACGTCAACTCTCTCATTCAAGACTGATCAATTACTTAAAATATGCGCTCATACAAGATCATACGTGGATTGCTTCCTTGTTGATATGGGGGTCAAGTAGAAGTCACATGTACCCCATTCAGATGAAACAAAAATAATCATTGCTTGCAAATTCCTGCCCTAGTTAGATTTTTTTCACAAGGTGTCTGAGATATAACAGGGAAAATACTAAATAGATACAAACAGAAAATATTAGGAATCTGAGCAACTAAGTTATATTCAAAAAAGGCCTGAATTCTTTTCTCTTTTAGACACAAATGAACTTGGCAGTTGATCCCAGACCAAAAGGGAATGTGGTGTGAGGAAAGCAAGCCTGTGCTACTCTTTGTAAGAGTAATCCAATTAGTCTGATGCTTTTGGACTCTATGTAGCCCCGCAATTATTTTTCCCTGACATATACACCTGCTTGAAAGTTACTACGGCATTAGAGAGAGCAAACTTCCCTCAAGGATTTCTGTCATTCTTGCATTTCACTTACAGTGCGATGGCAAGAACGCTCTCAGAAATTTAAACAGTGAACTGCAGAGGTTCAAGAAGGCAGCTCAACACCACCTTCTCAAAGGCAACTAGAAACAGGTAATAAATACTGGCCAGCCAGTGATGCCCACATCCTACAAGTGAATAAAAATTACATTTGCAGTGCCACATTGACTGTTTGCGCAATCTCACAAGTGAATTTTTTTGGAAAAAGAATGAGGGAAGAGAATCTCAATAGGCTCTGAAAGCAGCACATTATGCAAAGTTTACCAGGTGCTTAAAAGAAACTTTTCAAGTCATGAAAATTATACAAGAGTGTTTGCTTCTCTATCAACAAATCAAGAAAAAAGATTCAAATAAGGAGGTCAACTTGCCCATCGTCTCTATGAAAGATCTCTGAAGAATTTATACAATTAGTCCCTTAGCTTCCCCAACCGTCCTGCGCACTTCTCCTTCACAAGTACGTTAGCCAGTTTCTTTTTAAAAGTTTGCTAGAACTCTACTTTCAAAACTCTTTGAGGCATTGCATTCCAGAACAACATAACTCCCCGCACTGAAGAAATAGTCCTTCTAGTTTCCTCTCATCACCCTATTAAAATGTCACCTTGTTAAAATGTTAGCATTTTGTGTTAATACCTAGCATCATTAAGGTAGTTGGATTCTGGGAAGCAGGTACATCTGTCACACTGCCTCATCATTTTCAAACCTCTCCATGGCCTCATCTCTCCCTACCTCTGTCATCGCATACAGCTCCAAAACCTTGGGAAATAACTATGCTACTCTAATTTTTGCCTCTTGTGCATCTCCAATCTTAAACTGCTTTACCATTGGTGCTTATACTTGCATTTGCCTAAGGCCCCAAGTTATGGAATAGCCTCCCTCACTTTCCTAATTTCAAATCTGATATTAGGTCTGACAAAATATCTGTTTATGTAAAACAATGCATAATACAAATCCACAATGGTCCTGTGAAGCATTTTGCGGTGGCCAGATAACATGAAGTGAAAATGAAAGTATAAGCAGAGTTCACATACATTTGCAAGCAGGTACATTTTGTTTAAGCCACAGCCTGAATTATGAATTTACACGCTGATCATAGAATCACCACTGTTATTAATTTATTATTTGCAAAATCTTTAACAAGCAATTCTACTCTTGACAATGCACTTAGAAATCAGCCACGTTTTCAAACTTTGATGTGTCTAGCATGACTTTTGCTGCAAAGACAATCTGTCTCAAAACACGTTTTTTTAAAATCCACCAGATTTTACCTACAACAGAGTTGCTCATTTAATAAGTATTCGAATGCAAAATGACAGGCAGCCTTCTTGAAGGATGCGTAAGTAAATCTACTGTCATATTCACACTGCTATAACTGAAGACCTTGCTGGCTTATCCTCAAAATATGCTTAGGATTCTCTTTACCAGGCTAACAACTGTGCAAAAGTGAGCCAGCAAATTGTTTCCTGAATTTTCCAAGTCTTTTTTTCCCCCAACTCACACAGCAGAGGTCAGCAATCAAAAGGAATGGTAGTCCATATGAACATCTGGTTATTTTATTTGGTTATTTCAACACAACTATAACTAAACTTACTTCTTGAAAACCATCAAAAATAATTGTATGATGATTAACGGAGGCCTAATTACGTTTTTTTGAAAGCACAATATCAAACAATTGCTCTCCTCACAATTTATACCTGGAACTTCTATCTTTAACTTGTATTAATTAGCATTTATAGATCATAGATCATAGAATCCCTACAGTGTGGAAACAGGCCCTTCGGCCCAACAAGTCCACACCAACCCTCAGACATCCCACACAGACCAATCCCCCTAAAACCCACCTAATCTACACAGCCCTGTACGCTATGGGCAATTTAGCATGGCTAATCCACCTAGCCTGCACATCTTCGGACAGTGGGAGGAAACCGGAACACCCAGAGGAAACCCACGCAGACACGGGGAGATTGGGCAAACTCCGGCTGGTACTAAGTGTGTGGAATGGATCATATGGAACATGAGTTACTTGCAAATTCAATCCAAATCAGATTCAACATTTTTTCTAAATAAAAACCAAAAGAACTGCGGATGCTGTAACTCTGGAACAAAAACAAAATTGCTGGAAAAGCTCAGCAGCATCTGTGAAGGGAAAAACAGAGTTAACGTTTCGGGTCCGCTGACCCTTCCTCAGAACTGATACTGGCTGGGAAAACGTCAGTTTATATGCAGAAAATAGGGAGGTGGGTGGGGTAGGGAGTAAAAAATAGGATAGAGCCCAAAGAGAGAGAAAGACAGTTGGACAGACAAAGGAGTTGCTAACAATCAGGCTGGGAGGGTGAGTAGTTGTTAATGGGGACTGGTAGTGACTAACAGCAGGGGGTGTGTAATGGTAGGCTATGTGGTAACAAGGCCTGGTGTGTGGGGTGGGGGCTAGGACGTGGGAGAGTTTAGGCCCTAAAATTATTGAACTCAATATTGAGTCCGGAGGGCTGTAGGGTCCCCAAGCGGAAAATGACGTGCTATTCCTCCAGCTTGAGTTGGACTTCGCTGGAACACTGCAGCAAGCGAGAGACAGAGATGTTGGCCAGGGAGCAGGGTGGTGTGTTAAAGTGGCAGGCAACAGGTAGTTCAGGGTCTTTTTTTCAGCAGAACGTAGAGGTGGCGGAAATGGCGTCTGATGATCAACATTTTTCCTGATAGCCATGAAGAGCTTCAAAGCAACAGGAAAAAAGTCTGTGAATGTATGATTATAAAGATTCCAATTAACATTTATTAGAATGTTTACTGTTGAACAACGTAAGATATCACAATGTAAACTAAATTTTGATAATTGCTTGCTCTTGATCTACAAATTTACTTAGCCATATGAATGCCACATAAAAATTACAAAGAATTTTAAACACATAATCAAGACTTCGCTAATTAGCCGTCCAATATTTTCTGTTGATTGAAGATGATCTGAATACATCGGCAATCACTCGCTACAACTGCCCACCTGGGAAATTCCATGTCATTGGTTATGAGTTCTATAGATTCTTGCATCGCTGATGAGCCTGATCCTACAGCCTCATCTCCAAACACACATGTGCTTCTGACCAGTTCAAAAATTAACTGGTCATTTTAATCTTCAAAAAACTAGACTTAAAGCAGATGTTTTTCGAAGCTAGTTTTCATTAGCTTTGATGGAAATGGTTCCCATTTCCTGACTGGATGCCAAGGCCTAGGAATCACTGGATAAAGAATAACGAGTACTAAAACTAGGATAACAGGAAAAGAGAAAGAATTTGGAAAGAGAAAACAGGAAGGAAAGACAAAAGATAGTGAACAAAAGTGCATACATTTTAATTATATTTTTAACTGTAAACAGATAATAAAGTGGTAAAGGTGTCTATAATAATTTCTATGTACCTAAGTAGTCCAGAAGCCAAGAGGCATAGGAAAATGTTCCAAAATATGTCCATGCATTTTGAGAGATTCCATTGAGCTTGGTCTTTGTTACTACTCTCAATAGTAAGCTTCTTCTATCAGTTTTAGCTGGAAATGTATGCCTACATTGATTTCTGTCAGCTAATATGAAGCTTCAGAAGCATGGCTAATGAAGTTTCATCCAACCTCTATTTGTTGGCCAAGACGTCCGAAGAATGTCTTTCATTTGGAAGAAATGTTGATCCAATGACTGAGCTTTACGAGTCTGGTAGAACCATACTGTAACATTACTGACAACATTCAGACTTGAATTGATAAATCTCAACTGGGCTGGCAGCATCGGTGAAGAAAAAAAAAAATCAGACTTAACATTTTGGGTCTGGTGCCCCTTCCTCAGAACATTCTCAGGAAGGATCACCGGACCAGAAAAACGTTAACTCTTGACTTTTTTCTTCACAGATGCTGCCAGACCTGCTGAGCTTTTCCAGCAACTTCTGTTTTTGTTCCTGATTTACAACATCTGCAGTTCTTTCGGTTTTTGTTTTGAACTGATAAATGGTAAGTAAGATTTACACCACACAAATGCCAAGCAATGACCACATCCAACGAGAGGATTTAAATATCACCACTTGACATTCAATGTCATTATCATCATTGAAACCCCTATCAACATTCTGAGACTAGAAACTTACCTAGACTAGTCATACAAACATGGTGGCTATAAGAGTAGGTTAGAGGCTGGACATTTTTCAGTGAGTAACTCACCTCCCTACTCTCCAATGCCTGCCAGGACTATGTTGGAATACTTTCCACTTGCCTGGATGGGTGCAGCTCCAACAACATTCAAGAAGATTAAGCTCATCCAGAACAAAGCAGCCTGCTTGACTGGTACCCCATCTACCTTTTTCAACATGCACTCCTGCTACCAGCAATGCACAAAGACAGCAGGTGTGTACCAATCGGGAGAGTGGCAGCTGAAGATGGAAATGTGAAAATAGCTTATATAAACAGATTGAGATTTGCATTGTTTGGTGCAAACGGAAGAAATGCAGTGAACAGCCACATTAAACACTACTAAAAGGAGAATAGAAACCACAGGTTTTCGTCTTTGCACTCATCAGAATTGGACACGAGAAACAGACGTGTGAAAAGAGACATCATTTTACAGAAGTCAAGTTCTGTGCTTCCAAACATTTGTTACATACAAGTATTGTTGAAACACAGAAAATAGGAACAGGAGTAGACCATTTAGCCTTTCTAACCTACTCTGTCATTCAATATGATTATGGGTGATCTATTTCCCTTGATCCCTTTAGCCTCAAGAACTATATCTAACTCTTTCTTGAAAACATTCAATGTTTTGTCCTCGACCGTTGGCAGAGAGTTCCAAGGCTTGCCACTCTGGGTGAAGAAATGGTTCCTTATCTCAGTCCTAAATGGCCTTCGACTGTGATCTCAGGTTCTGGAGCCCTGAAACTGAAAGGAAGGATCTAAGAGACAGGTGTGAAACTGGTCTGGTCATATGGTGTAGAAGAGAACAATAACTGGATACCAAAGAGATGCCAATGCTGAGAAGAAACTGGTGATTAACAGGAAAGGACAAAAATCAAGAACCAGCACTTATAAGGATCAAAATAGACGACTGAAGAAAGTAGCCAAAAAGTGACTGAAATGGAACCACTCCATCTTTCCATTTAGTCTTAAGCTTTCCTCTTCCTTCTTCCTGGCAGTCCCAACTCCATCACTCACCTGTCCACATTTCCACCCCGGTCCCTACAACAGAAAGCTACACCATTTCAGTTTCTTCTTGGCGACTTTCTCTGATGCTCCCACAAATATTTACTGACCCTGCTGTACTGGTTCTTTATCAGTCATTTCTCAACACTGCACACACCCATTTTTGTATTCAGATCTCATTAGTATCCAGTCATTGTTATTTCTCTCTTCTTAATGGTGCTCAAGTTTCTGCACTATATAACTATGCTGGTCTTACAACTGTCTCCTAGATTCTGGCTTTCAGTTTGAGTGATAGCTTTGTGTCTCAATATTCCACTGCTCTTTTTCCAATTACTCCAACCAGACTTGATCCATAGAGACAGTAGGAACTGCAGATGCTGGAGAATCGAAGATAACAAGGTGTAGAGCTGGATGAACACAGCAGGCCAAGCAGCATCAGAGGAGCAGGAAAGCTGACGTTTCGGACCTAGACCCTTCT
>NW_025978425.1:0-6525 GCF_021869965.1 Rhincodon typus | reverse complement strand
TGGTTTCACAGGTCGGCGCAACATCGAGGGCCGAAGGGCCTGTACTGTGCTGTTATGTTCTATGTTCTATGCTTTACAGCATCCACAGTTCTTTCGGTTTTTACATCCATAAAAGCACAAGCCAAACAGGGACATGCCAGGGAATTCCTGGAGGTCTGGCATTCCAACTGGAACTCTGTCAACAAACACATTGAACTGGACCCGATATACAAACTACTGAGAAACAAAACCAGAAGTGATGCCAACCACCTCAGCAAACCAAGGCATATAAATAACAAGCGGGAGAGTACACCAACGCTTCACCGGAGGTGCACTGATGATGTTACCTAGCAGGGTGACGAAATGTCTGCAACCAAACACACCGGCTCGTCGAGCAATTCTACAACCTGAAAAACAACCGCTAGCCACAGTTTCCTGTTTCCTTAATTTTTTTTTCATCCAGACTGATAATAATGCTCCTATTGCGTGATGTTTGTTCACCCTCCTTATTGTGGTAGTTCCTGGTCTTAGGGAAGTATGCGTTAAACTCCAGTATGCATGTGGCACAATGCTAAGCAGAGGCACTGACTGTGACTAAGCCATCATGAGGAACAGCCACCCAAGCTTCTTGAGATGAGTACAACAGGGAAGTGAATGCAAGACCTATTCAAGCTCAACAACTGGATTAAATTGATTTTACTGAATATAGACATTATTTTAGTGTTTTTCTTATATTCTGGAGTAAGGGGCTTCTAATTATTCTGCTAGAATTGGATTTCAATTGAAGGAGAAAATTCTAGATACTGATTTATAATGTGGGAGCTGATGGACTCCATTATGGCACATAGTGATCACATCTGAAGGGTCCCGACCCAAAACGTCAACTTTCCTACTCCTTTGATGCTGCCTGGTCTGCTGTGTTCCTCCAGCTCCACACTGTGTTATCTCTGACTCCAGCATCAGCAGTTCTTACTATCTCTGTAACAAGTGTTGGTTACTTGAGGAGCTCAGGGTCAGAGTTGGTGAGCTGGAGTCTGAGCTTTGAACACTGTGACACATCAGGGAGGGAGAGAGTTACTTGGACGCTGTGTTTCAGGAGGCAGTCACACCCTGTAGGTTAAATATTTCAAATTCGACCAGTGGTCAGGGATAGGAGGGTGTGACTACTAGTGAGGCAGATAGATGGATCCTGAATTTAGCATTAGAAGCACCCCAGCTCTTGATCTTGTTGAACAGGTATGGGGTATTTGCTCGCTGTGTGGATGAAGGAAAGGACTGTAGGGAGAATGGGCAAACTGACCACTGCACTGTGGTACAGGAGGGGATTCAGGCAGGGAAAACAAAAAGAAAAGTGGTAGTGATAGGTGGTTCTACCATTAGGGGTACTGCTACCATTCTTTGTAAATAGGATTGAGAGGCCTGTACGTTGTGTTGCCTTCCTGATGCCAAGGGTAAGTAACATCTTGAACCAATTTGAAAGGATCTTGAATTGGGAGCAAAGGGGGAGTATCCAGTTATTGTGGTCCATGTTCAGAGTAGACAAGAGGTCCTGTTTGGGGAATATCAGGAATTAGGAACGAAATTATCAATCAGAACCTCAAAGGTTGTAATCTCTGGATAATTACCTGAGTCATACAGAAGTTAGCACAGGAACAACAAAAAAAATTAGGGAAGTAAACATTTGGTTAAAGGAGTGGTCCAGGAGAAAGGAGTTTGATTTCTTGGGCACTGGCATCAGTATTGGGATGGAAGGGTAAATGGGAAAGTCACAAGGCCTTTAAACTAGTGAATCAAGGTTGTGGGGAGTGGGGGTGTGTGTGCTTGGATGATATCATTACAGTTTCAAAATCAAGTAACGTAATAGACAGAAAAGAAACAGGAATCCTACTTCAGGTATGGCAAAAACTATAAGAAAAGAATTAATTAAATGGGGAGAGAGAGGATCATTAAACAGGTAAATAAAGCATCGGTGCTGAGCAACAAGTTACAGTGTATAGCCCACATGCCATTCTATATGCAAGTACATTGAAAATTGGGAATAAATTAAATGAGTTGCAAGCGCAAATTGAATTTGGAGATTTTGATACATTAGCCATTACTGAAACATGGCAGCAGGATTGGGAACAATACATACCAGTTTATAAGGTTTACAGGACAGACAGATTAGTTGGTAATTTTAAATCTGAGACAAATTATTTTTTGTTAAGCAAAAGTATTAAGGGGCGTGGGCTTAAGGCAGGAACATGGAGTTAGGCCACAGATCAGCCATTGACTCATTGAGTGGTGGAACAGGTTCAAGGGGCTGAGTGGACTACTCCTGTTCCTATGTTCTTGTAAACTGGAAAAATCTGCTCATAGGTACAACGACTGAAGAAGAGTGGAGGATCTTTAAAGAAACATTTAACATAGAACAAAACATGTTTACAACTGTGAGACGGAAACGCTCCACTTCACAGAGAGAAAGAAAAACAGCCATGGTCAACTAAAAAGATAAGGGATAGTACAAAACTAAAAGATAGGGCTTACAAAAAAATCAAACAGCAGCACAGACTCTGCTGAATTGGATTCATACAAAGACCGATAAAGAGCCACACAGCAGATTATGAGGGCCAATAAGGGATTTTGAAAGTGCACTTGCCAGAGACATCAAAATCAATTAGGAGACATTATATGTTAACATAAAGGGAAAGCGGGACTTCAGCAGCAATGTTAGCCCATCAAAGACTGAAAGTGGGGATATTGTCAATGATTATGGGGAAATGGCAGACACGTTGAATAGTTACTTCACCTCAGGATTTATAGTGGAAAAGGAAGATAGCTTTCTGGAAGTCCCGAAGAAATTAATGCTGAATCAGGAACAGGGACTGAATAAAATAGACCTAAGTAAAACATTGGTAATGAGAAAATTAATGGAATTAAAGAGTGACAAATCCCTGGGACCCTACGGTTTCCATCCAAGGGTGTTAAAGGAAGTAGGGGAGCACATTGTAAATGCCCTAAATATAATCTGTCAGCATTCTCTAGGCACAGGAGCCATCCCTCTGGATTGGAAAATTACACATCACTTTTTGAAATGAAAATGAAGGAATTTCAGACCAGTTAGCCTAACATCTGTGATGGAGAAATTGTTGCATTAACTTGTTGCTGAATAACTTGAACATTTTCAGTTACTCAGGGAGAACCAGGATGGATTCATAACAGGTAGTCATTCTTGACAAGCCTCATTGAGCTTTTTGAAGAGGTAGCTAAGGTATTAGGCAGAAGAACGTCTGTGGATGTTGTTCATATGGACTTCCAGTTTGCATTTGATAAAGTTCCACATAAGAAGCTTTTATTTCAGGTCAAAGCCCATGAATTGAAGGCGAATTACTTGAAATGACCGAGAAATTGGTTGAGTGGTAGGCACTAAAACGTAGGGATGATGGCTAGGTACTCCAATTGACAGGATCTGTGTTAGGGCCTCAATTATTCACATTATTTATTAATAACTTGAATAATGGCAGACAAATCAGATATTCAAATTTGCTGATGACACAAAGTTAGGCAACATTGTGGACAATGCAGATGATAGCATAAAATTAAAAAGGGTTATTGATAAACTAAGTGAAAGGGCAAAACAGTGGCAGATGGAGTTTACTGTAAGTATGTGTGATGTTGTTTATTTTGGACCAAGAAAGAATAGATCAAAATACTTTCTAGAAAGCACAAAGTTAAATATAGTGGATGTCCAAAGAGACTTGGGGTTCAGAGGCATTGATCTTTAAAATGGCATAAACAGATGCAGAAAATAATCAATGAAACTAAAGGAATGCTGGGCTTTATATTGAGATGACTGGAATACAAGGATGCAGATGTTATGCTGCAGTTACACAAAACCTTCATTGTACCCTACTTGGAGTACCGAAAGCAGATCTGGAGCATCTTTGGAAGATATATTGGCCTTGGAGGGAATATAACGTAGGTTTACAAGAATGATACTTGAGTGATAAAATTATGAGGAGAGATTATGCAAATTAGGCCTATTTAGTCTTGAATCTAAACTTGGATTTCACTGAAAAGACGGAGGCTGAGGATCGAACTGTTAGAGGTCGATAAAATATAAAAAGGGTGGAAAGGACAACTACAAGGGGGCATAGGTTCAAGGTGAGAGAGGGAAAGTTTAGCGGAGAAGTGCAGGGAACATTTTTGACAAAGAGGGTGGTGGGTGCCTGGAACATACTGCCAGTGGAGCTGGTGAAAGTAGGCACGTTAGCAACGTTTAAGGCGAATCTTGACAGACACATGAACATGAGGCGAACAGAGGGGTAGAAACCGTGCATGGGCAATAAGTAACAGGTTTAAATAAGGAGTAGGAATCATTCCACGCTTGGTGGGCCGAAGGGCCTGTTTCTGTCCAGTTTTAAATTAAATTGAAAAATTTAGAAAGTTAAAAGGTGATCTGATTGAAATCTTCAATATATTAAGAGGAAAAGACAAGGTGGATAAAAATAAACTATTTCCCACTAGTTGGGAATTCTAGAACTAGGTGGCACAGTTTGAGAATTAGGACCAGACTGTTCAGGAGAGATGATAGAAAGCACTTCAATGCACAAAAGTTGGTCAATGTTTGGAGCCCTCTTCCACAAATAGCAGCGGATGCAGGTTCATTTATTAATTTAAATCTGAGAGATTCTTTTGTTCCACAATGATATGAAGGGATATGGGCCAAAGGCAGGTTCATTGAGTTAAGCTGCAGATCAACCATTGGGTGGTGGAGGTTCTGAATGGCCGATTCCTGTTCCTATGTTCCTGTGTTTACAGAATAGTTTAACACTTTCAAAGTCAGAACTATTTTGAGACCTGTGCTCTGACCCACTGACTATGTTTCCTGAGAACTTACTGCTTGTGCTCATTATGCGTAACCCTCATAAACATGCACTTCCAGGAGGAGCTGCTGAGTCATGGTCAGAAATAGGAACCATAGCTTATTTGTCTGTTCCCCGTGAGTACTGAGGTCAATATTAGCATACTGGCATTTAGACTGACTTTGATCAGATAGCTAAATTAAGTCCAGGGACCAATTTTTCTTCTGTTTCAGCACAGAGGCACATTTCAGCATTAGAGTGACTACACTTTGTTTTTTTTTGAAGAAGTCTATTTTCCTTCACATTCTGAAACACATTTCATCTTTCTCTAATATTTTTGTAGTTTGGGAATGCCTACGATAGGGTTAGGGTAAGACACACCAGTGCCCACTGAGATTGGGTTCTCCAATTTCGATGAGGATGGAAAATGGATTTCTTCTCACATATCATTGTCATTTGGGGTTTTAGAGCACAATAAAAGCGCACCAGGCTTGAGAGTTTGTGAAAAAAGATGAAAAACCTGCTGAGTAGTCAAGGGCATTCTTAAAGGCATGTATGAAGTGCTTTCACATTTTCAAATGCCAATATTAGGTGCTGTATTGCAATGGAGGTGTGTTTTTAATTGCAATGATTCAACATGGAGATCTGTCCTGCAAAGGTAATTTGACACTTACATTGAACAGCATATGTACTCGTTCACATGCATTAAAGCGATTTTCAAAGGAGAAAAGTACCATATGCTGTGAAAAATGTAAAAAAAAAATCAATCAGGTTGTGTTGCCACATTTTGAATTGTAATTCAAATGGAATGATAGCTCTTGCTTATAGAGAAAGAAAATGACACTTGAAGGAAAATTAATCATCTGCTTAAATCCATTGAGTGACTGAGACTTAGCTATAAAATTGAAATTAACATCCTCTTGTTCCATTTTGGAGATCACTTTATTGTGTGGATAGCTGTGAACATTATGATTCTTTGACTGAGTTTCAAAAGCTAAGGTGATTTTCGCAAAGGAAGTGTCCATTTATCTGTGAAAGAACGACAGCTTAAGAACTTTTTAACAATTAGTTGGATCTTTGATGTAGTTTATGATTTAATGACAATGCTAATAGGATTCTAATTATTAAAAGTTTTATTGACATGACAGAATGTATTTTTTCCTTAATGTCAATGATCGTGGGTTTGGTAGAGACTTTTTTTGGATGATGACGGTTTTGTTTTTTTCACCAAGGAATATAAAATATTTGTCATTGATTATGCCTGAAACTTAAGGACTATAAATAGTGGATACTGGTGAGAGGATACATGAATATAAATGGAAGGGCAATGAGGTAGCAATGAGTGAATGGAGGAAATGAGGATGTAAGTGGTGTTAGAGGGCCTGCAAACAATGTTAGGAGTCATGTTGCTGATACAAAGACCTGAGGCAGGCTTCCTTAGCAACCCATCCATGTTCTGACATTGATTCATGGCCCACAAACTGCCCTGAAAAATCATCCCTGTGGAATAAAACAAAATTCTCATGCCAATTTGCAGTCCCTCAAGGGAGCAATTTGCAAATTGCAAAATGTCCTGCCTCATAAAATGAGCTCTCAAGAGAAATAGCAGGAACTGCAGATGCTGGAGATTCTGAGATAACAAGGTGTAGAGCTGAATGAACACAGCAGGCCAAGCAGCATCAGAGGAGCAGGAAAGCTGATG
>NW_025978424.1:0-6526 GCF_021869965.1 Rhincodon typus | reverse complement strand
CGGGCCATGAGGTTACAGATTGTGCTGGAGTACAATCCTGCTGCTGTCGGTGGCTCACAGCGCCTCATGGATGCCCAGTCCTGAGTTGCTAGAAATGTCCAGAGGCTACTTGGATTTGGGGAGACCCCACGGATGGAACTGATCCTGAACATCTCCTGAATTGTCCTGCAGGAGTTGGTGCGGACCTGCCACTGTATTAACTGCAGATTACTCTGAACATCTTACCAGCTTCCATGTCTGAAGATCTGACTCTGATTTTCAGATCTTCCCAGGTGACCGTTTAGAAACGTAGAAGCAAAAACAGAAATTGCTGGAAAAGCTCAGCACGTCCCACGGATGCTGCCGGACCTGCTGAGCTTTTCCAGCAATTTGTTTTGTTTTTGTTTCTCATTTCCAGCATCTGCGGTTCTTTTGGCTCTCAATTAGAAATTTAGACTTTTTTTTCTGAAACCAACACAAATGTTTTCAGAGATAGTAGGACCTCTCTGCTCCTATGATGCTGCTTGGCCTGCTGTGTTCATCCAGCCCTGCACCTTGTTGTCTCGGATTCTCCAGCATCTGCAGTTCCTACTATCTCTGACACAATTTTCCTTGACTTAATCTCTAAAAAGTGAGGAAAAAGTCCCTTGCATTCATTTAGCAGTTATCGTTTGACTCTCCTTTACTGCTATGTTTCTTACGACTAGACAAATCACACTGCAATTTTTTTTTTTCCCTTTATTCATTCACGGGATGAAGGCATCGCTGGTTAAGCAGTGTTTATGGCCCATCCCTAATTGCCCAGAGGGCAGTTAAGAGTCAACCACATTGCTGTGGGTCTGGAGTCACAAGTAGGCCAGACTGGATAAGGATGGCAGTTTCCTTCCCTAAAAGGCATTAGCGAACCAAGAGGGTTTTTCCCCTGACAATCGACAATGGATTCACGGTCATCATTAGATTCTTAATTCCAGATATTTTGTTGAATTCACACTCCACCATCTGCCATGGCGATGATTTGAACGGGCGTCCCCAGAATGCTACTGGGGTCTCTGGATTGTTAATCCAGCAATAATACCACTAGGCCATTGCCTCCCCATGTTATTGTTAATTTTAAATCAGATTCCTAATTTCACTGTGAGAGCCCAATTCAAATATTTTAATGAAAGCAGAGGACACACACAGCACATCTTTTAAAAATTAGAAAAGATGCTTAAAAGGCTGTTTGGTGACACATTCCCAACTTTAAAAGTTAACTTCTAATTTATCTTAACTCTTCATGCACTGGTAGAAGGGGACAGAATATTATTGAATCCCTTTGGATTAATGACTATATTGACTGATTTTAATTCAAATCCACCAGAAGTGAAGAAAATGTTCTGGCAAATATTTTTCTTCTTCCAAAGTTTTGATTTCTTTTTAGAGGGATAAAGTTATGCATTTAAATACCATGCCAATATTCATTTTTCCTAAAATAAGAAAGAATGAATATGATTGCAAAGCAAATATGTTCTTTTAAAAAACAAACTGTATGATTGAGATGTACCAAATTCATTGATTCTTATGCACGTATTGAATGCAAGTCTTTCAAATGTTATATGTTAGTGCAATGAAACTCATCAAAATGTTAATTTCTATCTTCAGTTTTGAGGGCAATCAGTATTATTGTTGACTGTCTGATATAATTGCTTCAAACCTATCTCATGAGTAAATAGAAACTGCTCTGTTTTCATCAGTTACAGACTAAGTCTGGCCTTCCATTGTTCCAAGTGATTTGAAGCTACCCTCAGTGTCACTGGCAATTAATCTAGCGATGTGAAGCAGAAGCTAGGCTTTTTATAATGCTCCCTTACTCAGTGTAAATGTTGCTTGCATGGAATTACCATCAGTGTGAGTTCTTACAGACAGGTAAGAAATGCTAGAGTGGTTCCTTACATTTCTCCATCTCTCCGCAGACCACAAGATTTTTTTAAAATGTTTTAACCCCCAGAGTTTTGTAACTATGAAGAATAGCTTTCAAGAATAGCCACAAGTCTTTTTCCTCATTGCTTTAAAGTAAAGGAAGGAAAAAACATTCATTTTCTCAATCCCTAAAATGTAACTACAACAACAGCCACTCCCGTATTGACGTAAAACAAGATATACACATGAGCAAAGATTATTTCAAAAGTTGTAGCATGCACATAGATATCTTAAAGAATTCAGAAAGTTAATTCTACTTTTATACTCAAGATGGTAGCTTGGAGGAAGACAAAACAGACCTGAGGATTGTCTTATGTAATGAAAGCAATAAAAGTTAGAAGTTTCTGGTGACAAATACATAGTGGCAGTCTCCATGTAACAGCAGATTTCTATTTTCACCAGTTGAAGTTGAGGTCAAGCATGTGTCATGAAAATATGATCTGTAATTAAGGAGGACACTTCCTGGCCTGACGATGAATTTCTAGGAAGAGTTCTCCTTTTTTTCCCGGACATGATGTCTTCCCTTAGTGATCCTAGAACACAACACTGTTTACCTTGGAGTTGCATTACAAATTAGTAAGGTGCTTCCTATCATGAAACCAAAAGATGTTCAGACAGAAGTAGGCCTCTTAGCCCACTGGCTTCACTTCACTGTTCAATAAGATTAGAAATCTATCTCAGTCTTAAGTATACTTAATGACACAGACTTGATAACTCTCTGCAAATACGTAGGAACATAGAATCAATACAGGAATTGGCCATTCAGCCTGTCCAACCTTAACCACCAGTCAAGGAGATCAACCCTGATCTGTGGCTTAACTCCACTTAGCTGCCTTTGGTCTATATCACTTAATACCTTGGCTTAGAAAATGTTTATCTATCTCATATTTAAAATTAACAACTAATCTAGTGAACATTGATTCTCCCTCATCTTTACTACCAGTTATATCTTCAAAAAACTCCAGTAGCTTTGTGTATATGATTTGCCCCCTCATAAATGCATGTTGACTTTGCATCGTGCTTTTTTTTTCTAATATCATAGAACTTTATTCATTGAACCCCTACACTGTGGAAGCAGGCCACTCGGCCCATCGAGTATACATAACCTGCCGAAGAGCATTCTAACCAGACACACCCCCTTACCCTATCCTTCCATTCCCTGTAGTTAACCCACCTAGTCTACACATCCCAGGACACTATGGGCAATTTAGCATGGCCAATCTACCTAATCTGCACATCTTTGGACTATGGGAAGAAACCCACGCAGATGTGGGGTGAAGATGCAAACTCTACACAGACAGTCACCCGAGGGTGGAACCAAACCCAGGTCCCTGGCGCTGTGAGCCATCGTCCCATCCCTGTTTGTTCATCCTTCAAGATATATTCCAGCATCTTCCCTACTATTAATGTTAGGCTAATCTGTCTGAAATTTCAAGTTTTCTCCATCCCATCTTTTGTTACATTTGTCACCCTCTAATCTGCCAGGAACATTTCAAAATTGACAGAATTTTGGCAGAATCGACAGACTGTAAGGAGCCTTTCTATAGCTACCTCCTTTAGTACTCTGACATGGAGGCTTTAACACTTTTCTTCACTTTTTTCCTTTTTATACAATTATAGAAAATCTCACTTTTACGATTCCTACACTCATAGTCTATCTGCCCTTCTCAGCGATCCTCTTTGTCCTTCCTGGTGATCATGGAATCATAGAATCCCTACAGTGAGGAAGCAGGACATTTGGCTCATCAAGTCCAACCTCCCTTCCAAAAAGCATCCCACCGGAACCCACTCCCCTACCCTATCCCTGTAACTCTACATTTTCCATTGGCTAACCCATCTAGCCTACACACATTCACTCATAAACACACACACACTCTCACTCGCAAACACACACACACACAAACAAACACACACGCACACACATACACACACACATACACACACACACTCACTCACAAATCGCTCACAAACGCACACACATTCATGTACTCACAGATACGCACACTTGCAATCACTCACACTCATTCACAATCACTCATAAACACACACACATTCACTCACAAACACACACTCACTCACACTCACTCACAATCACTTATAAAGGCACACACACTCACTCACAATCACTCACAAACACACTTACTCACAAGCACACACACACTCTCATTCGCAAACACACACACCTTCACACACCAATCAGGAGAGTTCACCCTCCAAACTGCGTCATCCTCAAAATGAGCTCTCCCAACAACTCTGATCATTAGGCCTAAATGATCGTGGAAATTAAGTGCTCTGTTGGGGAACACTTTTAAAGCACATCTCAAAAAATACACACTCAGAGAAGTGCTTTCATGCCAATACATCAGGAAGGTGCGCAACAAAATTTCTCAATGACATAGGGATTTTCATTCCACACTAATCCATCACAGAAGCATAGAAAATAGCAGGAGTAGGCCATTCGGCCATTCAGCCCTTCAAGCCTACTCTGCCATTCAATATGATCAATGCTGATTACCAACTTATTACCATGTTCCCACTTTCTCTCCATATCCTTTGATCCCTTTAAGCCCTAAAAAGTATACCTATCTCCTTCTTGAATGCATTTAATGTTTTGACCTCAACCATTTTTATTTTGGCATAGAATTCAAAGGCTCAGCATCTTCTGGGTGAAAAAAAATTTGCCTCATCTGAGTCCTGAATGGCTTACCCTGGTAACCTTAGACATGACCCCTTGTTCTGGACTCCCCAGTCATTGGCAACATCCTGCATCTGGCTTGATCCAAGGTGGGGCTAGATGAGGTTTTCTTTTCTCCAAGCAGCTAGTTCCATAAGTTATTGCAGGGGGAAAAAACCCCGTCCTCATCACGCTCCCACAGAACAAAGAAATCTGAAATCTGATTGGCTGAGGCAACTGGCATTCAGGTTGAGCACCCAACTGAAAATTTAATTGAAGTTATTAGAACCCAGTTTCTGCCATACAACCAGTACTTTGATGTTCTCATTTTCAAGACAAATGATTTGACAAACTTGGCATTGTCACACAATAGAGAATGCTTGATATCCACATCAACATGCCAATTATGAATGGCCACCAAGTCATCTTTATTTTCAATTCCATCTGCATAAGTCTCACAATCTAACTGAAATGAAGAGGGTGGATCATCAGCCCCTTAAGAAGGTCATTCATATTTTAAGTGACTTCCTTCAAATGTGTCTTGTGTCTGTGTTTATACAGGTAATGCAAGAATAAGTCCCACAGAATGCATCTCGTTGAGGTAAACTGACCATATTTTATGCTGTTTTTAAAAAATAAAATTGCCCTTCTTCTTTAAAGGTTCATGGACGTACGGCAAAGTCATAGCTTACCTTTCTGCAGCTACTCAAATCCTACTCATCCTGCCTTGGCAAACTGAAAATAGATCAAGGCTCATTCTGCAGGAAAGCGAAGAACAGGTCAATATGTAATATTCACTTCCTGATAATGTTATTGGTGTTGCAATATTATTTTAGTGAAGAATGTGAGAGATGTCCAACTGGAACCTAATGGAATAGGCCCTGTATTGGAATTAGTGCCAATATGAGTGGGAGAAGAAGTGATACAATATCTGTCTGGGGAGGGTCAGGACACAAAAAACTTGTGGAATTCTTAGATATAACTTGATAATGTTGAAAAGACTTGGAAATATTCTGGCAGAGAAACAAAGTGAAACATTTTCCAGTTTGTGGCGTCTACTCTACGCTCACATTTCCCTCCACTCCACTGAAGAGTCACAGAATTAAACAAAAAAGCCGAATGCGTATTGCCATTCTGCTACATTTCAGAACTTATGATCTGAAAAAAGCTTGTCGATCGAAAATTATCTCCGTTTCTTTCTCCATGAATGGTTCCTAACCTGCTGAATTAAGAGCACCTCATCCTTGTTTTACACAGAATAAACAGCCTTTTGTGTTAAGTAATAATTCAACAGTAATTTGCATTTACATAGAATCTATATCGTGGTGAAATATTTCAATACACCTCACTGTCGATTCATCTGGCCAAAATTGATAACGAATCACATAAAGAGATATGAAGCTAGGTGAACAAAAGGTTTGTCCAAGTCTTGGTTCTCAAGATTACCAGAAAGAAGAAGAGGCAAAGAAGCAGAAATGTTTTTGAAGGCAATTCCTAAGATTAGATCTGAACTAGCTGAACAAATAGATCTAATGGTGAAACAAAACAAACTGAGGATGTGTTACAGGACGGGATTGGAGGAGCACATTACAGAGATAGGGGAGAAATCAAGGCTGGGTATAAGGACATAACCTTTCAAATTCAAGATATCATCTTTCCTTCTTGAATCTGAACACTAATGCTTTCCTTTTTAGGTTTTTCATCTAGGTCTCTAGCATAGATTTGTGCAGTATTTTTTTGTTGTGAGCTTGCACTGAGTTGGTAATGAAGTTTTAGAAGGGATCTTTTCCACTGGTATGAAAAAGGCTTATAGTGAATCAGCAATATTATGCTGCATGCTAAGAAAACTGGTCACAGTATTGTCTGGAATAACAAGGTGTAGAGCTGGATGAACACAGCAGGCCAAGCATCATC
>NW_025978423.1:0-6526 GCF_021869965.1 Rhincodon typus | reverse complement strand
TCAGCTTTCCTGCTCCTCTGACGCTGCTTGGCCTGCTGTGTTCATCCAGCTCTACACCTTGTTAGTGAGGATTATCATATCAGCTATGATCTAATTGAATGACAGGGCACACTGATGGGCTGAATGGTCTGCTTCTTATGGCCTGACTGGGTCAGGATAGTAGATTTCCCACAATCCAAAGAGGTACTGGTTGGGTAGATTGGCCATGCTAAATTGCCCCATAGTGTCCAGGGACGTGCAGTCGAGATGGATTAGCCTTGGGAAATGCAGGGTTATGGGGATAGGGTAGGGGAGGTGGGTCTGAGTGGAATGGTCTTCGTAGGGTTGGCGTGGACTCGATGGGCTGAATGGCCTGCTTCCACACTGTAGGGATCCTATCATTCGCTGTGATTCTACGAAAGGGTGCAGTCAGTCTTGCCTGCCCTGTGGTGGAGCATGCTCAGTGCACTGGATGTGCCACCAAGCTCAGCATGTGACATGCCGCAGTTAAGATGAGATCCGCATTAAAGGGACTTGTGCATTTGTGTAAATGCACTGTGCCTGTAACTCGGCACCCACCATCATTTCAATCAGCCCTTTACTCACACTATGCCCCATTCTTTCTTATAGATCCATACAATGCAGAACAGGCCCTTTAACTCTGCGTTTCCCATTGTTAATCTACGTAGCCTGCACACCCCTCGATATTAGGGGACAATTTAGCATGTCCAATCCTGCATATCTTTGGACTGTGGGAAGAAACTGGAGCAAACCCACGCAGACTCGGGGAGAATGTCATTTGAGGGTGGAATTGAACCCAGGTCCCTGGCGCTGTGAGGCAGCAGTGCTAACCACTGAGCCACCGTGTCCACCAGTTGGTGGCCTTGCTGACAGTTGCCTAGCTCCTCGTCTCTGTAGTGCTCTCCCTCACTCTCCTCCTTTATAAGACCCTCCAGCAGCTTGGACTGTTAGGTGGGTTCTCGATCACCTGTCCTATATGTGTGCTGCTGTAGTCAAGCTGTTGTATAAATACCAGATGTTACTGATTAATGCCATGTTTATATCCAAACACTGCCATTGCAAATTCCCTCATGGTCTCGCAACAGTCTTAACTCATCAATCCTTCCCACCCTCTGATCTTGGACTGTTTCATGATGCCTCAATTTCACCATTAATATTTCTCTTTGGCCACTCTGGTTGCCAGTCCCTTTTGTATTTTTAACAGGCCTTTGCTACAAAGTTTTGAATTGTTAAAACACAGATGGAGACCATTCACCCACCGTGTCTCTGTTGGCTCTCTGATTTGAGTGTTCTTCCACCTTCTCCCTGTAATCCATGGCAGTCTTCCTTTTCAGATAATAATCCAATTCCTTCTTGAATACCTCCTATAGAACGTGCCACCACCACACTTTCAGCTCTCAACCATTCGCTATGTGAAAATGCTTTTGCCTCCTATCTCCCTTGCTACTTTTGCCAATCATCTTCAAGCTATGCCTTCTCATTCTCTACCTTTCCACCAATGAGAGCAGCTTCTCTCTTCCTAAACTGTTTGGATCCACTGTAGATTTGAAACCTCTTTATCAAATCTCCTTCAGTCTTCTCTGCTCCAAAGAAAACCCCTAGATCTCTCTTTTTAAATTGAAGTCCCACATTCCTGGCATCATTCTCCTGAATCCTTTCTGCACTGTCTCTAATGCATTCACTTTGTGCCTATGGCATGTTGCCCACGAACTGAATGCAATACTCCAGTTGATGCTGAACCAGTGTTTTAGGCAAACTTGATGCAGATACGTTTGTCATAGTGGTATTGCATGAGTACGCCATGGCCCTTCTTCACTTCTTGCTATCCATGCACCCCTCTACTGTCTTCTGTCTCGAGTATGGATGAAACTTATGTTGTTTAACAATGTCCTCCTCCTTCATTTTGTTGCACATTCCTTGCTGTTCCTCTATAGCTCTGGAAAATGTTTGCCTTACTAATAGTTATCTAACTTACTCTTGAAAGTTGTTACCTCGTCTGCTTCCAGTAGCTTTTCTGTCAGCACATTCCAGATCCCAGACAACTTCCTGCTCTGGTTCTTCTGCAAAGGGAGGATAGTGTTTTAGTGGCAATGGACTTGTCATTCAGAGGGATTTTCTACTGTACTGGAAATTAAATTCCATTCATAACTCTGGAATATAAAGTGAGCCTCAGTAATGATGACAGTGACAACTCTGGTTAATTTGTTGTAAAAACCCATTTGGTTCCCTTTTAGATAGGGAAATCTGCTATTCTTTTCAGGTCTGACTACATGTGACTCCAGACCCACAGCCATGTGGCTAGCTTCCAACTGCCCTGTGAAGTAGCCCCATCAAGCCATTCAGTTCAAGGGCAACTAGGGATGAGCAACAAATTCTGCTGATGCCCATGTGCCGTGAAAGAATAAAGAAACTGGAGTATTGCTGAGAAAAGACAAATTTTGTCAAAGTTTTCCATCTTGCACTCATGAAGGCAACTCCCAAGAATGGTTCCACGAAAACTGGCAATGTTTATACTGTATGACAGGAAAATGTTGATTGGCAGAGATAATGCACCAGTTAATGATGATTGACAGTCAACCTGCCAAGTTCAAAAATAGCCATTGCCTGACAGTTACCTTTGATTGGTCAAGGCATTTCCCTGAAAAAGGAACCATCGAATGGCTGACACCTATTTTGTTAAGTTAATACAGACATGGAGTGTGTATGTGGGTTTTTTCTGTCTACAAAGAACAGGTCTCTGTACATGTAGCTTCCAGTACATGCAAGTGTAGCACACTGCAAGCCTGATTGACCATTTGAAATTAGTCATCTAATTCTGTGCAAACTCACGAGTATCCAGCAAATTTATCCAGTAATGGAATCACATTTAATGTTGTGTAGGTGGTTGTGTATGGTCGGTGTCTTGTATTTTTGTGAGCAGCCAATGCTGTTTGATACGATCAGCCAGTCTTTGGGATAGATGATCTACACATCTGGCACTGAAATTCATATACCACATTTCCCAATTTTTTTTGTGATTTAGCAGAAAACCTTTTTGGCTTGAGAGTGACGTTCTGTTAGCAGCCAACACCACTTGCGTTGTTACTGTGTGGTAACAACATGAAAGAGATAGCTTCACCTGTTGCTCAAACACTTGAGATACTGTGATTTCCCCAGGTAATTTGAAGTAGACTGGACATTTCTCAGGACCATAAGTGATTTGCCTTCGACCCATTCCTGAGTTTGTTTCTCACCATATACCACATAAACTGATCAGGGTAACAATTATTCTGCAGGATTGCCAACCAATCAGCACTCTGCTCTCATACAGTTAGAAAAGTTAGTTTCCCTTGAACTGGCATTTCTTGCAATCCGTTCTGATGGGAGAAAAATTGACAAAATCTTGCTTTTCAGCAATCCTAATCTACATCCTCTAGCTGTAGACATTTCTGACAATGAAATCTATGTAAAATTCCTCGTAATTTTCTGTACTATCCACTAACATATTTTTACCTCCTGTTATAAAATGTTTAGTAATGTTGTAAATCAATATCATTGAATGGCAAGTTGTTGCTTGTCATTCTGGGATTGAAACAGCCTTGGGCAATGGCATTGAGAATGCTGCACCATTGTCAGGGAGCGCTGACAAGCCATACCCAGAGTAGGAAGAACACTAGCAACTTAACCGTAATGAGTGTCATATCTTTACTATTTTTTTTTCAAAAAAGAAAAGATAATTGTTAAACGTTGCCCTAAAATGATGCAACAGATTATAATGCCGATAGTTTATACAACAACTGTTTTCTTTGAAAGATATGGAATGGTCCTAACCCTTCACTAATTCCCTTTTAAGGAATGATAGGTTTACAGTAGTTTCACTTTTGACTAGTGACTTCCCTGACCTTTTCCTGCGCAGTCTTTAACATTTCCCTTGATGGCCTTAAAAAGTCAGTGAACTCAATTCCTACCCCCTAAAGTAAGTACCTGGGTCAGCTGTAATTCAATGGGTTGTGCTGTTGTGCTTCTAAAGTCCAAGGTAGTTGGTTCAAGTCCCTCGGCAAGGTCCTGAGGCTGACGCTCTCCCGTGCAAGCTAGTTTGGAATTTTGCAGTGTCCTTTAGATTAGACACTATTACTGGGTTCTCATCTGCCATTTCGGAAGATTCAAGTGACCATCTAGTGTTATTTTGAAGAGGAGCAGCGAATTCTCTCTCATTTCCTGACACTGAGTTCAAGGACATGGGCAATAAATGTCATTCTTGCCAGCGATGCCCAAATCATGTGAAAGAGCATTAATAATGAAATTGATTTGATTGCTTGCAAGCATCTTTGCTGAGTGATGACATGCTTCAACATCGTAAACCTGGGTCTTAAGCAAATTTTAGCCCAGTCCAGAAGTAACATCAATATGAGCAAAGGTCTCTGTGTTACAGGAGCTGTGCCAAGAGCAGAAATTCATTCTGAAAACCCGTCCTCTGATGGGAAAAGTTCAAACCCAGTTTGATGTTTGTGTGGTTCTGCACATTGTTCCTAACCCATTAAATTCTATTAGCGCACTCTCTAAAGTTTCCAATCGAGCAGTGGATGTGGTTTCATCTTCTCGTTATTGTAACTGCCCAGCTCCCCAGAACAGCCAAAGTAACCACAGGCCCTTGCAGTGGGCATCACTCTCATGTCTCTTCCCCTGTCCTTTATCCAAGGCCTTTTATTTTTAGTTCGTTTGTGGGCATCACTGGCTGGACCAGCTGCATTGCATCAATGTTCACTTCCTAATGTACCGTACACTTGTTACGCTACCCTTTTAAATGTCAAAATGGGTTCAGATATAATCCTGGATAGAATGGCCAATCAATCCAGGCTGCTATTCTAGATGACCATCACCCATCACTCCTTGCCCTGGAGAAAGTGGTGATGAACTGCCTTCTTATATTGCTGTAATCTTTGCAGTGTAGGGACACCACAGTGCTTTAGGGAGGGAATTCCAGGATTTTGACTCCAAGCCTGTGAAGGAACGGCAGTATATTTCCAAGTTCGATGGTGAGTGGCTCGGAGAAGAACTTGCAGGGGCTGGTGTTACCATATATCTACTGCCCATGTCTTTCTAGATGGAAGCGGGCATGGATTTGGGAGGTGCTGTCTCAGGAGCCTTTTCACCCGTCTTGAGTGTGAAGCAGAATTGGACATAGTCTTCACAATGAGGCCTCAGCAAGGTCTTGTGTAAAGTCAATCTGAGATCACTGTGTGTATTATGGGACTGCCCGGGCATACATTATTCTCCAGTTGTCCTGATTTAATTGCAGCGATGAAGTCTGCAGCCGGTTTGTGAGCGGCTGTGTGGATGGTGAGCTATTTGACCGTTTCATCATCTTGAGCTATAAACCTGACTGCATCCAAAACCCTAGTACCCATCTCCTCACTTACACCAGATCCCGTTCACCCATTGCCCCAAGCTGACTGCAGGTCTGGCTGTGTTTCATTTTTAAAAAAATTCCCTCCTTGTTTTCGCACCCAACCCCCGACCCCCTGCTACCTCTCTGATCTTCTCCCATTCCAGCTCAGGAGTTAAATGTGTGAACAAGGGACACAAGGCACATTGTCCATTCTCGCTGAGCAGCCTAGGGTGATAGTCACCTCAACCAGCAGCCTGGTCTGATCGGCAATTGTACCCAGGACTATTTCTGCACCTACTTTAACATTTAAAAGTTTAGCATGTAGAGTGCATTAGTAACTGTCCATTGATGCAAAGCAGCTGTTTCGAAGCTGTACCACATCCAGAACCTGCCCTGAGCAATCATTTAACACCTCTACTCTATCCTTGCTAGCTGTCTCATTCATCAAAATGTAGAAAATTTTTGGCACAGAAAGAGGCCACTTGATTTGTCATGTGAGCATCAGTCAAAATATGAGCCACCCAGCAATAGGTCCCAATTTCCAGCAATACAAAAGGTCTTCTAATGTAGACATTTTTAGGTATACCGCAATCAACCTATAACATACGTTTGAACCCAGTCCCCTCCTGGCCCAGAGATAGGGACAACACCACAAGAGCCCTCCTATTGCAAATGTTGCTGTCGCCACCTCAGTTAATTGGCCACTTTTTCTTTTAGTGTGTTTTGAGCTTTTGTGGGTCTGTCATGGCTCCATGGTAGCACTCCCTCGCACTGAACCAGAAGGTTCAGGGTCCAAGTCCTAATTCAGAGACTTAAGAATAAAAATCAAGGCTGATGCTCCAGTCTAAGACTGAGGGAGTGCTGCACTCTCAAAGATGCAGTCTCAGAATAGGTGTGAAATGGAGGCCTGCTTGTAGGTGTGAAAGGTTCAATGACCTGATAAAGAGCAGGGAAACAATCCCTAGTGGCCTGGCCAAGACTATATTTATTCTCAGTCAATATCTCAGGAAATAATTATCTGGCCATTAGCAAATTGCTGTTTATGGGAGCTTGCTATGCACAAAATTGGCTGCATGTTTTTAACGTTGCACTAATGACGACCTCAAAACTATTTTAAGATAACAAGGTGTAGAGCTGGATGAACACAGCAGGCCAAGC
>NW_025978422.1:0-6526 GCF_021869965.1 Rhincodon typus | reverse complement strand
ACCCACCAACCACTCCCCCCGTATCTCCCTCACCCCACCCTCCGTTTCTTACCCGCTGCGCCTTCTCCCAGACCTGGTTGAGTTTGGCGATCCTGAACTCGATCGCTGTCTTTGCCGCTGCCTCGTGCTCGGCCGCCTGATTTTTCTCCCGAGAGTATTTCCCGGCGCCCTGAGCCGCGGAAAGCCCCAGGAACAGGAGCAGAGTGCAGGCACCGACCGACAACATCAGTCCTAGGCCTCCGGGCGCCATCGCTCACTCCCCGTCACCCTGGCAACCCACCCTCACTGCGCCGGCGCCTCCGGACACGGCACGAACTACAATTCCCAGCGGCCTTCGCGGCACGTCGTCTGTAACGTAATGACGTTTAGGTTTGGAGCAGACGTGAAGAAGCAGCACCAAGCGGTGAGGCTGGGCATTGCACCCCAAAAGGACATGGACCCTGTAGGCTGCCTAGAATACTGACCAGAGATAGTAGGAACTGCAGATGCTGGAGAGTCCGAGACAACAAGGTGCAGAGCTAGATGAACACAGCAGGCCAAGCAGCAACATAGGAGCAGAAAGGCTGACGTTTCGGGCCTAGACCCTTCATCAGAAAAGGGGGTTCTGAAATAAATAGGGAGAGAGGGAGAGGTGGATAGAAGATGGATAGAGGAGAAGATAGGTGGAGAGGAAACAGACAGGTCGAAGAGGCGGGGATGGGGCCAGTAAAAGTGAGTGTAGGTGGGGAGTTAGGGAGGGGATAGGTCAGTCCAGGGAGGACGGACAGGTCAAGGGGGCAGGATGAGGTTAGTAGGTAGGAGATGGGGGTGCGGCTTGAGGTGGGAGGAGGGGATAGGTGGGACGAAGGACAGGTTAGGGAGGCGGGGACGAGTTGGACTGGCAACTCATGTTCCGCTTGGGAACCGAAGGTTGCAGGAACAGCAACTCATATTCCGCTTGGGACCCGAAGGTTGCAGGAACAGCAACTCATATTCCGCTTGGGAACCCTGCAGCCCAATAGTATCAATGTGGATTTCACAAGCTTCAAAATCTCCCCTCCCCCTACAGCATCCAAAAACCAGTCCAGCTCGTCCCCGCCTCCCTAACCTGTCCTTCCTCCCACCTATCCCCTCCTCCCACCTCAAGCCGCACCCCAATCTCCTACCGACTAACCTCATCCCGCCCCCTTGACCTGTCCGTCCTCCCTGGACTGACCTATCCCCTCCCTAACTCCCCACCTACACTCACCTTTACTGGCCCCATCCCCACCTCTTCGACCTGTTTGTTTCCTCTCCTCTATCCATCTTCTATCCGCCTCCCACTCTCTCCCTATTTCAGAACCCCCTTCCCCTCCCCCTTTTCTGATGAAGGGTCTAGGCCCGAAACGTCAGCCTTTCTGCTGCTATGATGCTGCTTGGCCTGCTGTGTTCATCCAGCCCTGCACCTTGTTGTCTAGAATACTGACCATGTAGGAGTAGTGTTAGAGAATGAGTGTCAACTGTAGCTCAATTAGTAACACTCAAACATCTGAACCATAAGGTTCTTCGCTCAAGTCCCACTTGAGGCACTCTTAAGCAGGTTAGATAATGACAACAAAATCAGAAATTGCTGGGGAAAAATGTCCATAGGTCTGATAGCATCTGTGGAGAGAATGTTTCAAGTCAGGTGACCCTTCAAAACTGAGAAAGACATGCTATTCCCAATGGGTGGGGATGATAGAACTAGGGGGTATAGTATGCAAATTATCAGGTTGATAGATTTTTTTTCCACAAACAGCAATTGATACTAGGTCAATTGTGAGTTTTAAATCTGAGAGACAGAATTTTATTTTCTGAAGCTCAGTTATTAAGGGATATGGGCCAAAGGCAGGTAAATGGAGTAAGGCCACACATCAGCCATGATCTCACTGAATGGCAGAACAGTCTCTATAGGCTGAATGGCCTACTCCTGTTCCTGAGTTCCTAGTCAAGGTTGACACTGCAGCACTGGGGATTGTTGGTCAAAACAGCACCTCGAGCTGTTTCACCAATGGAACATTAAAATGAGGATTCAGCTAAACATAAAGGATCCTGTGACACTATCTTAAAAATGGGGATATTCTCACTGGTCTCCTGGGCAATATCTATCCCTCAAGCAACATCACCAAAACAGAGAATACCTGAATCATATCACAATTCTACCCATGGATGTTGGCTGAATATACTTCTTAGTCCATATCCCGTCAACTCCCGCCTCTCCCCTCTCAATTGAGTTAGTGGAATATGGATGTTAAGTAAAGCAGACACATTTAGCTCCAGGACCCTGTTTTCACCATTCAATAAGGTCATGCCAGATCTGTGATTCGCTCCACGTACCCATGTTTGCCCATAATCATCAATAGCTCAATAACAAAAGTCTCACAATCTCAGATTTACAATAAACAATAGATCTTGCATCAAGAGCTGTTTGTGTACTGAATTGTTTCCTAAATTTTATTCTTGAAAAGTCTGTTTCAAGTTTTAGACTTATACACTCCAGTTCCTAACCAATGGAAATTGTTACCTCTACCCGATTTATTCCTTTAATATCTTGACAACGTCAATTAATTCATCCTTAATCTAAACCCCAGGGAATCCAGACCCAATCTTGCATAACCTCTGCTCAGTATCAACTCTTGAAGTTCGAGTATCATTCTGGTAAACTTATTTCACAGTCCTTTCCTAGGTGACCAGCACTGCTCACTGTTGACCAAAGTGTGGTCTGATCTGACCAAGCCTCTGTTGAGCAGAGCACCAGTACCTCTTTTAACCCTCTATCTGTAAAGGCACGCATTCCATTACATCTCAGCAGTGTTGAATATAAAAGCTGGTACAATACAACTACTTATATTTCATAAATTCTGTGTAGTTCTATTACGTTTGGGCATGGCCCCAGGGTACAAGTGGGTTCCGTTCTTGAGTATGTTCATAAGTCGATTTATATACAAGTCAGAATACAATACAGGATAATATAGATTCACCCCTCTATGAGATCTCCGTTGTATGTACATTCATTCGTAAGTCAGGCATTCATTAGTCAGGGACTGCCTGTGGGTGGGTTTTTGAGGTTTTAGATTTTAATAGTTGCAATTTTGAAAATAATCTTATGGGCTCTTTTGAACACTATCTGATCTTTGCTTATTTTTTCCCCCAATGCTGCATTACATACTCTGAAATACTCACCATAAATCTAACTATCATTCCTCTTGTCTCATTGTCCTCCATGCTGTGGAGGATCTTGCTGTGTGTTTGATGGCTGCCGCACATCTTTACATGACAGTAGACATGTTAAACAAAATCAGAGAATGTTGGAAATACTCAGCAACACGTGTGAGGAGGAGAAAGGAGTTAACATTTCATGGTGATCTGCCTCTCATCAGAACTGGTAGCGATTATCCAGGATTTGGTAAATGTGGAGGGAGGGAGAAGGGGGGAATTTGGGAAGAACAAAAGGGAAGGTCTGCTATAGGGTGGAAAAGGCAGAAGAAATGAAAGACAATGGTGCAAGTGCTAATGGGACAAATACAGATGCGAGGTATGGGTGCAGAAGAAATAAAAAATTGGGAGGGGAATACATGCCGATTTGACAACAAGCAGATGCTGAACATTTTTAGAAAGCTGACACATCTCCTGAAAGGAGTGAAGACCAACAGCATAAAAAGGGGCTTCACATGGGAAGGAGATACAGACTCATGACAGAGACCTCAAACAGAGCATCAAGCTCACGATCTACAGGGCAGTTTTGCTCCCTACCCTTCTGTGTGTTCAGACACACGGACAATATACTGCAGACATCTCAAACCCTTAGAGAAATATCACAGAGCGGCCTCCGCAAAATCCTGAAAATCCACTGACAAGTAGATAAGTGCTCCAATATCAATGTCCTCTCCCAGACCAACAGCCCTAACATCAAAGTGCTTGTTGCAGGGAATGATCTGTATTGGGTTGCCCACATTGTCGACAAGCCTGACACAGGATTTTCAAAACAAACTCTGCACTCCGAGCTTCACCAGGGCAAATGATGACCGGGACGGCAGTGGAAATGCTTCGAGGATGTCTTTATAATGGCCGTTTGAAAAAATACAATATCCTCACTGGCAGGTGGGAATCTCTAGCCTCAGACTGCTCAAATTGGAGGAGCAGCAAAGTTGGAAACCATCTACAGAAGCCCAAATGGAGGGCAAGTGAGCATGTCAGAAGGATCATGTGAAACCCTGAGCCCACGTACTTCAGTAGACACCAGGTGTCCCACCCGTGACTGGTTAGTCACCTCAGCACCCAGAACTCCGGCAAATAATCCTCGCTACCGGGGAAGCGCCTCAGAAGACAATATACACAAAATTCCTTCCACTCGCACTGCTGAAAGGACCTGTGTTTGTGTTGCATTTCTCACATTCCCAGGACTTGGCAACACACTGTACAACCAAGGCAGTTCTTTGGAAGAGCATTTCCCATTGTAACGATGAGCAATGGGCCAACTGATATTTATCCATTTGCATCCCACAGTAAAAGCTAATTTATTTCATGGCTCTGGGGACTAACTAATTAGTCATCACAATAATTAACAAGAAAATGTCCCCGTTTTCTGTTGACGCGTGCAGATTTTATTTAATTCCTGTTGCCATAGCGTTGGAACACGGTCAAAACTGTTATGCAGAATTGAGAATGCTGCTGTTTCAGGGCAGATTCCAGCCGCAATGCAAAGAACCAGGTGAAAACCCTCTGTCACATTCATAAAAGGCATCTTATATCTGTGGGACTGTCCTGACAGTCAATGTAAAGAGCAGATAAACAGCATTCACTGAGATCACGAATAAAAATCTCGAGGTAGATCTGTTTCAAAGTATAGCCCAGGCAGAAAGAAGGAGGACCTGGTATCAAAGACTCAGAAAGCTTGACACTCAAGCTGGTCGTTGACTGAGGTGAGATGGATAGTCTGATGAACGATGTTCCTCCTGCTTGCTTGGTCCGAGATGGGCGTCTATTCCAGGATGAAGACACCGCCTATTCGGTGTCCACAGCCTCGGAGTGTGGAGACCGAGAGGAGCTGAAAGCGAGCAGGAGGAGCCTCAGTAAGCAGGGGAACAAAGCGAAATCCTGGCGCAAACTTGATACAGCTTACAGCGATGGCGATGGGGTCAAACTCACAAAGAACAAGAGCAAAGTAAGACCACACTGTGTAGCCCATCAGAACAGCACTACCTTGCATTGATCCTACATTAGAGCACATTTTGATATTTCTCTTGAATAGGAAACACCCTTGTTATTGACATGGGTCTAGTCCACATCGTGACCTAATGCAATTACACGGTCACTGTTGCATTGGTTTTGAATGCACGGAATGTAAAAAGGAAAGTGGTGGTAGAACTGAAGTTTTCGGCCCTGTCCTAGTATTCCAGGTAGGGAATTGCATTTATGTGGTGCCTTTTGTGACTTCAAGATACCCCAAAGTGCTTTACAGCCAATGAAGTGCGGTCACCGTTACAATATAAGAAAAATGCAAATCACTCACTGTACCCACGGTCCTGATCAAATCATCACATTGAGGTGATTTTTTTTGGGGGATAAATATTGACCGGTACTATGGATCAGGCTTCCAAAGTATTGTAAGGAGATACCTGGACCTAAGTTTTATATTTATTTAAAGGCAAGTGTAAGGTGTTGTGTTCCAGATGTGATTTGCTTGGCCCAGCATTAGGCTTCATTCAAACACACTTTTATTCTTACAACAGTTAAAACACACACACACACAAAAATAGGTTTGGCATTACTTTAACCCTATTGAAATACCTAACAAGATAATGCATTATTTAACCACTAATCAGTAACTGTTTCAATATAGGCAGTATCCCATAAACACACCCTTTGGTAAAAAAGCAATCCAGCAACACAGTTATGATTCTCACATGCTGTCCCTCTCCAGTCCAGAAGAAAGAAACAATCTGTCCCTTTTGGTTTTTAAGAGGAAACCTCTCTGTCTAAAACTTCACTCTGTCAGCTTTCAGCAGCCAGTAGAAACCTTCCTCTAACTGAAAGCGAAAATAAAAATCTTCCCGGGTCTGTGTGAGCCCTGACTCCACCCACTTTAGTCTCATTTTAAAATAAAAACACTCAGGGAGAACTCAAAAGCTACTTACCAACTGCCTGTCTAAAGGGGACACTTGGCACCACTGTGGCAACACCTCTCTGCAAGAGAAACAGTATGGAACATATCTTTTAAAGGGCACAGTCTCACCACGCCAGCTCAGAGGGGCTTTGGTTTCATGCCTTACCTCAAAGGTGATATCTTCGATAGTGAAGGGCCCTGTCCACACTGCAGCAGAACATGACATTAGATTGTGCGCTCCATTTCGGGAGTTCCCAGAAGGGATGAGAGTGCTACCCACTGAAACATGGCTGGTACCCAGCAGGACCAAAGCCAAGAGGACACCATCCTGAAATTCTGACTGCAGCAAATTTCTAGCAGGGGCAAGTCCTGTTTGAAGAAAATGGTGAAGTGAACTATTGCCTTAGAATCCTAGAATTATGA
>NW_025978421.1:3812-6526 GCF_021869965.1 Rhincodon typus | reverse complement strand
AAAATCAAAGTCGTTTGATGAAGTTGAGATTTTTGAATTCTTTAGAGCTCAACTCAATAAAATAAGTATTTTTTGACAAACCAGCATCAAAAGTTATTCCCGTTGGACAATTTGAGATTTTGGTCTTCGGATATGCTTATGTCGCTGAAATAGACACGTTAGTCAGAACAACATCAAAACTTCAGTCATTTGGTGAAGTTAAGATTTTGGTCGACTAAAGACCTTAAATCGCTGAAATAAGCATTTTATTCCAACCAGCATCAAAAGTTCAGTCATTTGGTGAGTTGAGATTTTAGCCTTCTGAAGTGCTCAAATCGCTGAAGTAAGCATGTTAGTCAAATAATAATCAAATTTGAGTCATTTGGTGAGATCAGATTGTGGTATTCTGAAGTGCATATCTCACTGAATTAAGCATGTTAGTCAAAACAGCATTAAAAATTAAGTCATTTGGTGAAGGTGAGATTTTTGACTTCTGAAGTGCTGATCTCACTGAAACAAGCATGTTAGTCAAAACAGCATTAATAATTGGGTGATTTGGCGAATTTCAGATTTTAGTCTTCTCAAGTGCTTTACTCACTGAAATAAGCATTTTAGTCTCACCAGCATCGAAACTTGAGTCTTTTGGTGAGTTCAGATTGTGGTATTCTGAAGTGCTTATCTCACTGAAATAAGCATGTTAGTCAAAACAGCATTAAAAATTAAGTAATTTGGTGAAGTTGATAGTTTTGACTTCTGAAGTGCTTATCTCACTGAAATGAGAATTTTAGTCATACAAGCATGAAAAGTTGAGTGTTTTGGTGAAGTTGCGCTTCTGGTGTTCTGATATGCTTATCCAACTGAAATAAGCACGTTAGTCAAAACAACATCAAAAATTGAGTTATTTGGTGAAGTTCAGATTTATGTCTCCTGAAGTGCTAATATCACTCAAGTATACAAGTTAGTCAAAACAGCATCAAAATGTAAGGCATTTGGTGCAGTTGCGATTTTAATCTTCTGGCGTGCTTATCTCAAAGAAATCAACACGTCATTCAAACCAACACCAAGAACCAACTCATTTGGTGAAGTTGAGATATTGGTTTGGGGATGTGATTACCTGAGTGAAATAAGCATGTTAGTCAAAACTGCATCAATAATTAGGTCATTTGATAAAGTTGAGATTTTTGAATTCTGAAGTGCTTATCTCACTCAAATAAGCATGTTAGTCAAATAATCATCGAAACTTGAGGCATTTTGTGAAGTTCCGATTTTGGCATTCTGAAGTGTTTATCTCGGTGAAATAAGAATTTTAATTCAACCAGCATCAAAAATTATGTCATTTGGTGAAGTTGAGATTTTTTCCTTCTGAAGTGCTGATCTCACTCAAACAAGCATGTCAGTCAAAACAACAACCAAAGTTGAAACATTTGGTGAAGTTGAGATTTTTGACTTCTGAAGTGCTTATCACACTCAAACAAGCATGTTAGTCAAACCAACATCAAAACTCGAGTCTTTTGCTGAAGTTCAGATTTTGGTCATCTCAAGTGCTAAACTCGCTGAAATAAGCATTTTAAACCAACCAGCATCAAAAATCAAGTCATTTCCTGAAGCTGAGATTTTTGACCGCTGTAGTGCTCATCTCACTGAAATAAGCATTTTAGTCAAACCAGCAACAAAAGTTATGCCCTTTGGTGAAATTGAGATTTTAGTCTTCTGATATGGTTATCTCGCTGAAATAAGCACGTTAGTCAAAACAACATCAAAATTTGAGTCATTTGGTGAAGTTGAGATTTTTGACTTCTGAAATGATTCTCTCAATCAAACAAGCATGTTCGTCAAACCATCATCAAAACTACAGTGATTTGGTAAAGTTCAGGTTTTGGTTTTCTTTAGAGCTTAACTCGCTGAAATAAGCATTTTAATCCAACCAGCATCAAAAGTTGTGTCATTTGGTGAAGTTGAGATTTTAGACTTCTGAAGTGCTTAACTCGCTGAAATGAGCATGTTAGTTAAAACAACATCAGAAGTGGAGTCTTTCGGTGAAGTTGAGATTTTGTTCTTCTGAAGTGCTTACTTCATGAAATAAGTACGTCATTCAAACCAAAATCAAAAACTAACTCATTTGGTGAATTGAGATATTGCTCTTTTGAAGTTCTTGTCTGAGTGAAATAAGCATGTCAGTCAAAACAGCATCAAAAATTAAGTCAGAAAGTGGAGTTGAGATTTTTGATTTCTGAAGTGCTTATCTCACTGAAATAAGCATTTTAGTCCAACCAGCGTCCAAAGTTAGGTCCTTTGGTGAAGTTGAGATTTTTGCCTTCTGAAGTGCTTATCTCTCTCAAATAATCATGTTAGTCAAACCAACATCAAAACTTGAGTCATTTAGTGAAGTTGAGATTTCAGTCTTCGCATATGCTTATCTCGCTGAAATAAGCATTTTACTCAAATCAGCAAAAAAAATTTGAGTGTCTTAGTGAAATTGATATTTTGATCTTCTAAGATGCTTATCTCGCTGAAATAAGCACGTTAGTCAAACCAATATCAATAATTGAGTCATTTGGTGAAGTTCAGATTTTGGTCTTCTGAAGTGCTCATCTCGCTGAAATAAGCATTTTAAACCAACCAGCCTCAAAAATTATGTAATTTGGTGAATGTGAGATATTTGATTTCTGAAGTGTTTAACTCACTGACATAAGCATGTCAGTCAAAACAGCATGAAAGATTAAGTCATTTGGTGA
>NW_025978421.1:1304-3802 GCF_021869965.1 Rhincodon typus | reverse complement strand
ATAAGCATGTCAGTCAAAACAGCATGAAAGATTAAGTCATTTGGTGAAGTTGAGATTTTTGACTTCTGAAGTGCGAATCTGACTCAAATAAGCGTATTAGTCTAAGAAACATCAAAACTTGAAACATTCGGTGAAGTTCAGACTTTGGTCTTCTGAAGTGCTTATCTCACTGAAATAAGCATTTCAGTCGAATCAGCATCAAAAGTTAGGTCCTTTGGTGAAGTTGAGATTTTGTTCTTCTGAAGTGCCTACCTCATGAAATAAGTATGTCATTCAAACCAAAATCAAAAACTAACTCATTTGGTGAAGTGGGATATTGGTCTTCTGAAGTGCTTATCTCACCGAAATAAGCATTTCAGTCAAATCAGCATCAAAAGTTAGGTCCTTTGGTGAAGTTAAGATTTTAGTCTTCTCATATTCTTATCTTTGTGAAATAAACATTTTAATTTAACCAGCATCAAAAGTTAGGTCATCTGGTGGAGGTGAGATTTTAGTCTTCTGATATGCTTATCTCGCTGAATTAAGCATTTTAGTCAAACGAACATAAAAAATTGTGTCATTTGATGAAGTTCAGATTCTTCACTTCTGAAGTGTTTAACTCGCAGAAATAAGCATTTTCGTCTCACCTGAATCAAAAATCAAGTCATTTGGTGAAGTTCAAATATTTCGCTTCTCTGGTGCTTAACTCGCTAAATAAGCATTTTAACTTAACCAGCATCAAAAGTTAGGTCATCGGGTGCAGCTGAGATTTTAGTCTTCTGATATGCTTATTTCGCTGAAATAAACACGTTAGTCAAAACAACATCAAAACTTGAGTCATATGGTGAAGTTGAGATTATTGATTTCTGAAGTGCCTATCTGACTGAGATATGCATGTTAGTCAAACCAATATCAAAACTTAAGACAGTTGGTGAAGTTCAGATTGTGGTCGACTGATGAGCTTAACTCGCTGAAATAAGAATTTTATTGCAACCAGCATCAAAAGTTGAGTCGTTTGGTCAAGTTGAGATCTTAGCCTTCTGAAGTGCTGAAATCAATGAAATATGCATGTTAGTCAAACCAACATTAAAAATTGAGTCATTTGGTGAAATTCAGATTTTAGTCTTCTCAAGTGCTTCACTCACTGAAATAAGCATTTTAGTCGAACCAGCAGCAAAAATGAAGGCATTGATGAAGTTGAGATGTTTGACTTCAGACGAGGTCATCTGAATGAAATAAGCATTTTTTGTCAACCAGCATCAAAAGTTATTTCCTTCGGTGACGTTGAGATTTTAGTCTTCTGATATGCTTATCTCGTGGAATTAAGCATTTTAGTCAAACGAACATAAAAAATTGTGTCATTTGATGAAGTTCAGATTTTAATCTTCTGAAGTGTTTAACTCGCAGAAATAAGCTTTTTAGTCTCACCTGAATCAAAAATCAAGTCATTTGGTGAAGTTCAGATATTGTGCTTCTCTGGTGCTTAAGTCGCTAAATAAACATTTTAATTTAACCAGCATCAAAAGTTAGGTCATCTGGTGCAGGTGAGATTTTAGTCTTCTGATATGCTTATTTCGCTGAAATAAACACGTCAGTCAAAACAACATCAAAACTTGAGTCATATGGTGAAGTTGAGATTATTGATTTCTGAAGTGCCTATCTGACTGAGATATGCATGTCAGTCAAACCAATATCAAAACTTAAGTCAGTTGGTGAAGTTCAGATTTTGGTCTATTGAAGAGCTTAACTCGCTGAAATAAGAATTTTATTCCAACCAGCATCAAAAGTTGAGTCGTTTGGTCAAGTTGAGATCTTAGCCTTCTGAAGTGATGAAATCAATGAAATATGCATGTTAGTCAAACCAACATTAAAAATTGAGTCATTTGGTGAAATTCAGATTTGGTCTTCTCAAGTGCTTTACTCACTGAAATAAGCATTTTAGTCGAACCAGCATCAAAAATTAAGGCATTGATGAAGTTGAGATGTTTGACTTCAGACGAGGTCATCTGAATGAAATAAGCATTTTTTGTCAACCAGCATCAAAAGTTATTTCCTTTGGTGACGTTGAGATTTTAGTCTTCTGATATGCTTATCTCGCTGAAATTAGCACGTCAGACAAAACGACATCAAAAGTTGAGTCATTTGGTGAAGTCGGCAGTTTTGACTTCTGGAACGCTTATTTCACACAAATAAGCATGTTACTCAAACCATCATCAAAACTAGAGTCTTTTGGTGAAGTTCAGGTTTTGGTGTTCTGAAGATCTTAACTCGCTGAAATAAGCATTTTAAACCAACCAGCATCAAAAGTTGTGGCATTTGGTGAAGTTGAGATTTTAGCTTTCTGAAGTGCTTATCTGAGTGAAAGAAGCATGTTCGTCAAAACAACATCAAAAGTTGAGTCATTTGGTGAAGCTGAGATTTTGATCTGCTGTAGTGATGTAATGAAATAAGCATGTCATTCAAACCAAGATCAAAAATTAACCTTTTTGGTGAGGTGAGATATTTGTCTTCTGAAGTGC
>NW_025978421.1:0-1204 GCF_021869965.1 Rhincodon typus | reverse complement strand
CCAAGATCAAAAATTAACCTTTTTGGTGAGGTGAGATATTTATCTTCTGAAGTGCTTATCAGAGTTAAATAAGCATGTTAGTCAAAACAGCATCAAAAATTAAGTCAGATGGTGAAGTTGAGATATTTGATTTCTCAAGTGCTTATCTCACTGAGATAAGCATGTTAGTCAAAACAGCATGTCAAATTAAGACATTTGGTGAAGTTGAGATTTTTGACTTCTGAAATGCTTATCTGGTTGAAATAAGCATGTCAGTCTAAGCAACATCAAAACTTGAGTCATTTGGTCAAGTTCAGATTTTGGTCTCCTGAAGTTCTTATCTGAGTGAAATAAACGTGTTAGTCAAAACAGCATCAACATTGAAGTCATTTGGTGAAGTTGAGATTTTGATCTTCCAACGTGCTTAACTCGCTGAAATAAGCATGTTAGTCAAACGAACGTAAGAAATTGTGTCATTTGATGAAGTTCAGATTTTAATCTTCTGAAGTGCTTACCTCGCAGAAATAAGCATTTTAGTCCAACCAGAATCATAAATCAAGTCATTTGGTGAAGTTCAGATTTTTGGCTTCTGAGGTGCTTAAATCGCTGAAATAAGCATTTTAATGTTAAGAGCATCAAAAGTTAGGTCTTCTGGTGAAGTTGAGATTTTAGGCTTCTGATATGCTTATCTCGCTGAAATAAGCACGTTAGTCAAAACAATATCAAAAGTTGACTCATTTGGTGAAGTTGAGATTTTTGATTCTGAAGTGCTTACCTCACTGAAATAAGCATGTTAATCAAACGAACATCAAAACTTGAGTCATTTCGTGAAGTTCAGATTTTGCTCTACTGAAGAGCTTAACTCGCTGAAATAAACATTTTAAACTAAGCAGCATCAAAAGTTGTGTCATTTGGTGAAGTTGAGATTTTAGCCTTCTGAAGTGCGAGCCTCGCTGAAATAAGCATGTTAGTCAAAACAACATCAAAAGATGAGTCATTAGGTGAAGTTGAGATTGTCACCTTCTGAAGTTCTCACCTCATGAAATAAGCATGTCTTTCAAGCCAAGATCAAAAACTAACATTTTTGGTGAAGTGCGATATTGTTCTTCTGAAATGCTTATCCACGCGAAATAAGCACGGTCGTCTAAACAACAACAAAAATTATGTCAGATGGTGAAGTTGAGATTTTGCCTTCTGAAGTGCTTATCTAACTCAAATAAGCATG
>NW_025978420.1:2148-6527 GCF_021869965.1 Rhincodon typus | reverse complement strand
TGGGGGTGGGGCTTGAGGTGGGAGGAGGGGATAGGTGGGAGGAAGGACAGGTTAGGGAGGCGGGGACAAGCTGGGCTGGTTTTGGGATGCGGTAGGGGAGGGGAGATTTTGAAGCTTGTGAAGTCCACATTGATACCATTGGGCTGCAGGGTTCCCAAGCGGAATATGAGTTGCTGTTCCTGCAACGTTCGGGTGGCATCGATGTGGCACTGCAGGAGGCCCATGATGGACATGTCGTAGCTACATCTGTTACACTTCCCGCAACTCATCCCTCACACCCCCTCCCCGCAATAACAACCAAAACAGAATCCCCCTCGTCCTCACGTACCACCCCACCAACCTCCGGATCCAACGCATCATCCTCCGACACTTCCACCATCTGCAAACCGACCCCACCGCCAAAGACATTTTTCCCTCCCCATCCTTATCTGCTTTCCAGAGAGACCACTCTCTCCGTGACTCCCTTGTATGCTCCACCCTCCCCTCCAGCCCCACCACACCCGGCACTTTTCCCTGCAAACGCAGGAAGTGCTACACCTGGCCCTACACTTCCCCCCTCATCCCCATCCCAGGCCCCAAGAAGACTTTCCACATCAAGCAGATGTTCACCTGCACATCTGCTAACGTGGTATACTGCATCCGCTGTTCCCGTTGTGGCCTCCTCCACATCGAGGAAACCAAGCGGAGGCTTGGGGACCACTTTGTGGAACACCAGTGCTCGGTTTGCACTAAACAACTGCACCTCCCAGTCGCAAACCATTTCAACTCCCCCTCCCATTCCTCATACGACATGTCCATCCTGGGCCTCCTGCAGTGCCACAACGATGCCACCCGAAGGTTGCAGGAACAGCAACTCATATTCTGCTTGGGAACCCTGCAGCCCAATGGTATCAATGTGGACTTCACAAGCTTCAAAATCTCCCCTCCCCCTACCGCATCCCAAAACCAGCCCAGCTCGTCCCCACCTCCCTAACCTGTCCTTCCTCCCACCTATCCCCTCCTCCCACCTCAAGCCCCACCCCCATCTCCTACCTACTAACCTCATCCCGCCCCCTTGACCTGTCTGTCCTCCCTGGACTAACCTATCTCCTCCCTAACTCCCCACCTACACTCACCTTTACTGGCTCCATCCCCACCTCTTTGACCTGTCTGTCTCCTCTCCACCTATCTTCTCCTCTATCCATCTTCTATCCGCCTCCCCCTCTCTCCCTATTTATTTCACAACCCCCTTCCCCTCCCCGATTTCTGAAGAAGGGTCTAGGCCCGAAACACCAGCCTTCCTGCTCCTCTGATGCTGCTTGGCCTGCTGTGTTCATCCAGCTCTACACCTTGTTATCTCAGATTCCCCAGCATCTGCAGTTCCTACTATCTCTGATTCCACTGATGCCAGGTCTGACGTATGAGGCGAGATTGACTAGGCTGAGATTGTTTTCGCTAGTGTTCAAACAAATGAGGGGTGATCTCATAGAGACTTATAAAATTCTAACAGGACTGGACAGGGGAGATGCTGGGAGGATGTTCCCAATGGTGGGTGTGTCTAGAACCAGGGGTCACAGTCTAAGGATTCGGGGTAGACAATTCAGAACGGAGATGAGGAGATATTTCTTCACCCAAAGAGTGGTGAACCTGTGAAAATCATTACCACAGGAAGTAGTTGATGACAAAACACTGAATGTATTCAAGAGGTGACTAGATATAACACTTGGGGGCGAATGGGATCAAAGGTTATGGGGAGAAAGCAGGATTAGGGTATTGAGTTGGATGATCAGCCATGATCTTGAAGAATGGTGGAGCAGGCTCGACGAGCTTTTCCCGACTTCTTTGCAACTTCTATTTAATTCTATATCGCATCTTCATGTAGGAAGAAGGCTAAAGGTGATCCAAAGCGTATAAAATTACAAAAATTAACACAGAGCTAAAAACAAAAATTATGATTGAAATGTTGTTCAAAGATACCACAGGGAGATGTAAAAGATCCCATGTTACTGTTTTGATAAAGGATAGGGGATATTCAGGTATCCTGGTCACTGCTTATACATCATTTAACATCAAAAGTCAAAATATTTTATTATTACCACATTGTTGTTTGTAAGATCTTGCTGTGTACAAGTTGGTTTCTCGGTTTCCTACAACACTGACCACGCTTCAAATAAGTATTTCATTGGCTATGAAGACCAACTTGTAGTCATCCAAGCTGCTACGTAAATGCAAGTGTTTCTGTTCCAGAAATCTTCAGGATCGTGTAGGGAAGAGATGCATGGAGATGTAGGAATGGAATTCCAGGTTCTGCTAAAGAGTACCTGAAATGGAATGGGCAGGATGCAGAACACCAGAGGACTATGGAGATCTCGGGGCGGGCGGGGGGGGGGGGGGGGGGGGGGGCGGGAGAAGGAAACAGAGGAGGGAGCACATGGAGGAACTCCTCACAGTCATAGAATGGTTATAGTACAGAAGAAGGCCATTCAGCCTGCGGCATCTGTACCAACTCCCCGTCTGAGCAATGCGCCTTGTGTCCCTCCCTGTCACCCTGCTTCTTCTTTCTTTTTAGAAAATAATCCATTTCTATCTTGAAAGCATCAACTGAATCCACCTCCACCACACTCAAGGACAATGCATTCCAACCCTAACCACTTGCTGCATGAAAACATTGCTCCTTGTGTTGCCGATGCTTCTTTTGCCAATAAATCAGGGTCTTTGATCCTCCCACCACATCCCCTCTGCCCAGATCTCCCATGATGTTGAAGGCCCTGATCAAATCCCCTCTCAAACTCCACTTCTTCAGGGAAATCAGGCCCCAGGCTATCCCAAACTCTGATCTCTCCTTGCTAACCCATAAAACCAAAAGACATAGGAGCAGAAGTATGTCATTCAGCCCAATGTGTCTGCTCTGCTATTCAAGGAGATCATGACTGATCCAATAATCCTTAACTCCACTTTCCTGCCTTTTCCCCAGAACTCGCAATTCTTTTACTGATCAAAAATCCATCTCAGCATTGAATATACTTAATGACCTCACCACTGCTGTAAAGAATTCACAGATTCACTACCCTCTGAAATTAAAATCGCTCCTCACCTCTGTCTTAAATGTGCTACGCGTTCCTCTGAGATTACACCCTCTGGTCCTGAACTCTGCTACAAGGGGAAAGAACCTCTCCACATAGAGTAATTGTCATAGAGTCATACAGCACAGAAACAGACCCTTCAGTCCCAATCTGACCTCGTCCCATTTGCCAGCGTTTGGTCTATATTCCCTCTAAACACTTCCTATTCAAGTACCCGTCCAGATGCATTTAAATATGTAATTTTACCCACCTTCATTACTTCCTCTGATAGAGTTGTCTACCCTCTAAAGTACCCAAAGAATTTTAATAAAAATCAAAATAATGCTGATGCTGTAAATCAGAAACAAAAGCAGAAATTGCTGGAAAATCTCAGCAGCATCTGTGGAGAGAAATCAGAGTTAACATTTCAGGTTGAGTGACACTTCCTCAGATCTGAAAGAATTGTGGATGTGAGGTACTGGTGTAATGGTATTATCATTCATCAGCCACTAGAAATCCCACTGAGGCAGATGGTTAAGTTTCAATTAAATAACATTTTTAAGAACTGTGGATGCTGTAAATCAGAAACAAAAACAGAAATTGCTGGAAAAGCTCAGCAGGTCTGGCAGCATCGGTGAAGAAAAAAATCAGAGTTCTGAGGAACTGTCACTCAGCCCGAAGCGTTAACTCTGATTTTTTTCTTCACAGATGCTGCCAGGCTTGCTGAGCTTTTCCAGTAACTTCTATTTTGAAGGGTCTAGGCCCGAAACGTCAGCCTTACTGCTCCTCTGATGCTGTTTGGCCTGCTGTGTTCATCCTCTACACCTTGTTATTACAGCAAACTCAGTTCTTTCAGTTTTTAGTCAATTCTGAGGAAGACCCAAACATGAACTCTGATTTCTCCCCACAGATGCTGCCAGACCTGCTGAGCTTTTCCAGTAATTTCTGTTTTTGCTTTGTTTTTAAAAATGTTGTATGTTTCAATAAGGTTGCCTCTCATTCTTGTAAACTCCAATTAGTAGAGGCCTATTCTCCTGAACCCGAGAGTGGTGAATTGGAAGGGCTGGGGGTGTCAGTTCCAGGCTGCTACCTAGAGAGAGAGAGAGAGAGAGAGAGGGAGAGAGTGAGGAAGGGCTGGGGCGAAGGTCAGTTCCAGGCTCCCACTTACAGCGAGAGAGAGTGTGTGTGTGAAGAATGGGGGGTGGGGGCAGTTCCAGGCTCCTACCTTTGGATAGGTAGAGAGAGAGAGAGAAGAAGGAAGGGCAGGGAAGGGCGGAGAGGGAGTCAGTTCCAGGCTCTTACCTAGAGAGAGAGGAAGGGCTGGGTTCCAGGCTCCTA
>NW_025978420.1:0-2138 GCF_021869965.1 Rhincodon typus | reverse complement strand
AGATAGATAGATAGATAGACAGATAGAGAAAGAGAGGAAGGGGTCAGTTCCAGGCTCCTACCTATAGAAAGAAAGAGAGAGAGAGTGAAAGCCTGGATGAGAGTCTCTGAGGGAAAGGATCAGGGAGATGTGGGGAAACCTGGCTCGGATCTCCGACCCACTGGATTGGAGCAGTATCCGCCAACATGTTGAAGCTGATCGGCCAGTCTCTCGCCGTTTTCCTCCTCATCTTTCTCCTGGTCGCTAACTTCTTGGTGGCTAAAAGCACTGAGGCAATGGCGATGGTTTACCGGAAAATCTGCAGGCAATGAAGGTGACCGTCTGGGAGCCGGCACTTCCCGGTAATGTCTCAGAAGTTAGACACCAGCGGCGGAATGTGTGAGTGTGGCGGCGGCAGGGTGGGGTCCCTCTTTATTCCCCCCACCCCTTCCCTTTCACAATCCATCCTTTTGAGGTAAAAGTACACCCACGAGAGCGAAAAAAAACCCCGTAAGGTCTTTAAACAAGTTAAAACAAACTCAGGACAAAACAAAAAAATGCTTTGGCAACTTTGTGAACTGCTTTTAATGATGGTTGTGTTTTGCTCCTTGGGAGTTTGAATCCATTCAGACCGGGAAATGGACAAGATTTCCATTAAACAAAGAGCGAATGATCGAATGTCGAGGCGGCTATTTAGTTACAAATTGTTTCTGTTGCTAGGAGACAGCAACAGCCCCCTCCCCATTCCACTCTTCCCTGTTTATTTCCCCCCCCCCCTATTTCTTTATGTCCCAATCTCAGGTGAAAGAGGGCTCATTTCGCTTCCTTTTCAGTATCATTCCCATCTCCTCTCTCTCCCCCTTTCCCCTCTCTTTTGTGCTCTGTGCAGTTTTAGACCCAGAGGCTGGTGGATTAAATTCTGTCAAGATCTGCCCTGTTCCTTTCCCAGTCTGAATCCCAAGGTGGCATCCCTCGCTGTTACCCTCTTTGGGGAAAACACCCGGAATGGATTGTGTATGGAGTTTTTTTTCTTTGGCATCTGAAATTTAGCCACCTATCTCTCTCACTCCCAAGGTTTCATCCCTGAGCTGCTGTGGGGTAACTATTGGGGATTCTCTTTCTTTACACTTGGCCCAATTACCCCTAAAGAGCCCAGGCCAGGGGTATAAGCTGGTCTTTTGCCTCTTGCTGGCTACCTGGTGAGGGATCCTAATTGTGAGCGTAAGGTGAGGGAGAAATGCGATAAAAGTTTTTCATATGTTCATATTTTGGGAACTCCAGTTCTAAGGTAGATAAAAATGTTTCTTTCTGGTTTACAGTTCTGTGAAGGTGAACTTTTTTTAAATTAATGGTCAGACACTCAATATTTATTTTAGTAGTAGGTCAAAACAGCACTTTCAAGAAATGTAACTTAAGCTGATTGACCAGAAAAGATACCTGGTGAGAGAATTGCTGAAATGTTTACGAAGTTGAGCTTTTTGGATCCAAACAGAGGGACAAGAAGCAGGTCCAGTTCAGAGAGAAAAGACCTGTGTCATCAAAAGGGCAGTTTAGATGTTTTGGCAGTCTTCAGGCCATCAGAGCTGGAAAGAAGTCTTTTAGCCAAGGTTCTTGAATAGATCTGTAGCTCGGGTTGTGGATGTTATAGTTTGTTGGCTCGCCGAGCTGGTTTGTCAGTTTACAGATGTTTCATTACCCTGCTCTGTAGCATCATCAGTGTAGCCTCCGATGGAACACTGGTGTTTTCCCGCCTGGTATTTAAACTCTAGGTCCGTTGGAGTTGATTACCTCATTTCCGGTTTTCCTTCACAGTGGTGTATATGTAGGGTCTAGTTCTATGTGTTTATTGATGGCCTTCTTGGTGGGGAACCAGGCCTCTAGGAATTCCCATGCTTGTCTCTGTTTGGCCCGACCTAGGATCGCGGTGTTGTCCCAATCAAACTGGTGGTTCTCCTTATCTGTGTGAATGGAGACGGGTGAGTATTGGTTGTGTCTTTTTGTTGCTAGTTGGTGTTCATGTGTCCTTGTGGCCAGTTTCTTCCTGTCTGTCCAATGTAATGTTTGTCACAATCCTTGCATGGAATCCTGTATATCACATTGGTTCTGTCCGTAGTGGGTAAGGGGTCTTTGGTTCGAGTTAGCAGTTGGCGAAGGGTTGA
>NW_025978419.1:0-6528 GCF_021869965.1 Rhincodon typus | reverse complement strand
TTCTGAAGAAGGGTCTAGGCCCGAAACGTCAGCCTTCCTGCTCCTCGGCCTGCTGTGTTCATCCAGCTCTACACCTTTAGACTATAGGAGGAAACCAGAGCAAACACGCAGACACATGGAGAATGTGCAAACTCCACACAGACAGTCACCTGAGGGTGGAATTGAACCTAGGTCCCTGGCGCTGTGAGGCATTAGTGCTAACCACTGAGCCACATGCCACCTCAACTCTTCATGCATTGGGTTTCTCACCCCTGGGCTATCAAAATCTGATGAATGAAAACGTGACTGCTAACATCTATCGGAGGTTGCTTCTGTAAAGCACACCCAAAGGAATCCAGCCCCAACCCATTCCTGCCACTGCAAAAATGGGAAGTGTCATATTTGAGGTGGGAATTCTGATGTTCAATCACTTCTGCCATTTTTGCAACAACAAAGAGACTCATGTGATTCATGTGATAAAAATCTAGGCCATTGTCTCCAAATGAGCAATCTTTGATTATGGAACTCCCTTGATCCTTCTAAATTCACCAGCACATCATACTCACTTAGCTATAGCCTGAAGAATCCTAATGACCTAATCAAAACCATATCTTTGCTTCCATCACTTAAAATACATTAGTATAGCACTGCTGTATAATTCAGTTATTTTTCATTACGTATCACTAGGTATTCTAAATTTTTCAGCAAAACGTGTTCCCAATGCATCAATGGTTTTAGTGCTTCCTTCTTTTCAACAGCACACTGTGCTTAAATCCCATGGTATTTTCTACTTTGCCAATCTTAAAATCTATTATGTTGTAGATTATCCTAAATGCTGTTGAGGTAGGTGGACGCATCAAGGTAAATTAATTTTCATTGGACTATGCTTATTTTACAACGCTTGAAAAGTTCTGCTGTACAGACCGATCTGTATTCCTGAATGCTGAAGGGGCTGATTAGACGCGAGATCTGAGAAATGCTACCCAAAATTTCCAAAATCTTGCGTAAAAATGCTTCATGCCAAAGGGCTAGTGGATGGCAAGAAAATGCAACAAAACCAGAGTCTCATTGCAAATTTTGAAATTTAAGAAAGGAACTAGTTTGCCTTTTCAGTGTATTTTTTCATGATCTCAGAACTCCCACTACCTTGCATCATTCAATCACATCATAATACATAGTATAACAGAAGATTATTTGAAATTAATTTCTTGTCTATCAGATAACTGTAAGGGCCCTGTATAAGTTTAGATGCATATTGTACATATATAGAATTACATTGGCCATATGGTCATGCAGCTGATTATAATGATTTTAATTCAAGCTTCCTCCTATCCTCCTTCAGCTAAATCTATCAGTATAACCATCTATATCTCCTTCATATGCTTCTGATTGAATGTATGTACACTATTTACTTCAGCCATTCACTAAGGTAACAAGTTCTATATTCTGAATTTTCTTCTGAATTCCCTGTTGGATTTCTTGGTAGTGATGGCCTCTTAGTTATGCACTTCTCCACAATGGGAAACATTCTCTCTGTATTCACCCTATTAAATACTTCAACCTATTAAAGGCTTCTATTAAGTTTATTAAACAATTATACAAAAAGGTGGGGGAGACCTGAATCAAGCCTGATTCCTCGTCAATCAAATGAGCCTGGCGACTAGAGTCACAATGGCATCAGGACATTTGAGAAAGAGGAGGCGATGGCCTAGAGATATTATCGCTAGAAATTAATCCAAAAATTCAGCTGAAGTTCTCCGGATCAGATTCAAATCCCACCACAGCAAATGGTGGAATTTACCTTTAATAAAAAATATCTGGAATTAAAAATCTACTGATGTTCGTAAAACCATTGTTGATTGTCAGGAAAAACCCATCTGGTTCACTAATGCCCTTCAGGAGAGAAAATCTGCCATCCTCACATGGTCTGGGCTACATGTGACTCCTCACCCACAGCAATGTGCTCAACGCTCAACTGCCCTCTGAAATGGCCTAGCAAGCCACTCTGTTCAAGGATAGCTAAGGATGAACAATCAATGCTGACCAGCCAGCAACGCCCACTCCCACAAGTGAAAGAAATAAGCCAGTAAACCATTGAACCTGCTCTGTCATTTAATATAATTATGTCTGATTGAACAGTTAATTTTTAATCCTCATTATCTCCATTACCATTTACACCATTGATAATCAAAAATGTACTAACCTCTACTACAAATATACAAAAACTGAGCTTCCACAACCCAATAAGGTGGAGAGTTCTAAAGATTCACCACTGTTTGAGTAAAGAAATTTCTCCATATCGTGGTTCTAAGTGTCATCTCCCTTATCTTTATATGTGTCCCCTGGTTATAGACTTCCAAAGCAATGGAAGCATCTGACCTGAATTCATCCTGTCTATCCTTCTAAATATTTTCTAGGCTTCAATGAGATCATCACTGATTCATTGAAACTGTCGAGAATACAGCCTCCATTTCTGAACCTGTCTTCATAGGATGGTGCCACCATCTGGCGCAATGGTATCTTTCCTGACTTGAGATAGGGTGACCAAAACTGCACACAGTACTCTAGGTATCTTCTAAACAAGCTTCTAAATAACTGAATCAAGACTTCACTACTCCTGTGCTTAAATCCTCTTGCAATAAAGGGTAACACTATATAGGCTTTCCTAATTGCTTGCTGCTCCCGCATGTCAGCGAGTTATTGACAAGGGACATCTACACTTTCCAATGTCTCACCATTTAAAAAATAATTTGCATATTTGTTTCTTCTACCAAAGTTGATAATCTCAGATTTTACCACATTATATTTCACTTGCATTATCTTGTCCAATCAGTAAGCACGTCCATATCTTACTGAAGCTGTTTTGCACATCTTTCTGACAATGCACATGCCCACTTAGCTTTTATCATCTGCAAATTGGAAAATATTACATTTGATCCACATCTAAATCATTGATATATGTTATGACCATCTGGGCCCCGAGTATTGCTCCTTGCAGTATGACACCAGTATATGCATATATCTTCCATTCCTGGGTAAAAATCCAACTGTTGGTTAGATTGAATCTGAACTCCTCACCTGCAATGTGACTTCTATCATGAGTTTACAGCTCTCTACTGCCTCTTCACGTCTAACCTAGATGCTACTGTTAATTATATTGATGACCTATGGTTCTTCGATGCTTACCTTGGATAATTTAATCACATAGATCATATTTACAATGCCTTCATAGCTTTAAATGACTGATTCACATTCCCTCTAAGTCTATACTCTTCCAACATTGTTCTTGTTAGTTAAGAAATTTTAAACTATGAATTTATTGAATGATTGTCGTCTCTGTTTTATTATTGTCTTTAGATTGAGTGTGCAAACCTGCCAAGTTGAAATAAATTGGTAATCTCGGTCAAAAGAAAAAATTCCCCACAATGTATCTGGTGCAAATTAAACAGAATGTCACAGTCATGGAGTTAAGGAAGATTAATTTCGAGATTGTGCTTGAGGCTTGTCATTGGGTCAAAGAAGAGGTAACATTTCATTAGGCCGATACCAGGGATAGCAGAACTGTCCTGTGAGGAGTGATTGATTCGACAGGGCCTGTATACACTAGAGTTCAGAAGGATGAGAGGGGATCTGACTGAAACATATGGAAGCCTAACAGGCCCGATAGACTAGATGAAAGATGAATGCTTACAACAAATGGGGAGTCTAGAACCTAGCCACATAGTCTCAGGGGTGGACCATTTAGGACTGAAATGAAGAAAATGTTTTTCACTCAAAGAGTAGCAAACCTGTGGAATTCTCCATCCAAGAAGGCTGTGGAGGCCAAGTCACTGAGTATGTTCAAGGAAGGGATAAATAAATGATTAGATGTTAAAGGCATCAAGTGGTATGAAGAGAAAGCAGACCCTTCAAATGGGCCACTGGACCTGAAATGTTGGTTGTGTTTTCTCCCTACTGATGCTACCAGACTTGCTGAATTTCTCTATCAATTTCTTTTTTTGTTTCTATGTTTCTTTACTCGAACTCTGCTAAACCTAGTTTGAACTGCATGAGGTCATTGAAATGGGAAATGATTCATGACTTGATATTCCTCACTGTAATGAAAACCAAATAAAATTAACAATCAGATTATTTAGAAAAAAATATATAGTCCCACTGAAAAATTCATATGGAGAATATATAATTTCCTTTACACCATTGGAGGTGAGTTCTTCTCAAATCCTGGAATCAAAAATTGTTTCATTCTAAAGAAACCTTTGATCTGTCTGCCTATTAATATCCCTTTATAATGATGCAGTCCTATTAGTGAAACCTGAACACATCATTGTTCACAAATGAAATGAATTAGTTCCTGGAGGGTTCATTGAGAGTGATTCTTTGGAAAGGTAGACAATTGGTGCTGTCACTCGAGCCTGAGATAATAATGCAATCTGGACCACAATGGCAGCGAATGGATCTTATCAAAGCTGTAGCTTACAAAAAGCCACGCTCAGTTCAATGTGTACGAAATGGTATTCAACTTGTCCAGGCCAAGCAGACACAATAATGTAAATAGACTTGCTTAAAATCATGCATATGAATAAAGTAATTTTAATTTGTATTTAATTTTTTAAAAAATGATTTATTGTGTATTCTATTTTGATAACAGTATAAGTTAATGAGAGAAATGCATATTATTGCAAATGTAATTAATCTTTTTTTTAATAACTCATATCTTTCAGGCTACTGCATTGTTTTAATTAATACATTATCTTGCCTTGGGAAAAAATTACATTGAATTATTACTAGTATTGTCTGCTCTGGTTTAGTAGGTGAATTCAAATCAAGCTGTTAATTTTGTATTTTACTGTGGACATGGAACTAGCCAGTGCCATTATATTATATGCAGGAGCTCGCAATATATTGACACTAATTTTACACTGCAGTTTTTTTTATTCATTTGTGGAATATGAGTGTCACTGGCCGGCATTTACTGCCCATCTCTAGTTGCCCTTGAGAAGGTGCTGGTGAGCTGCCTTTTTGAACCGCTGCAGTCCACCTGCTGTGGGTTGACCCACAATGCCATTAGGGAGGGAATTCCAGCATTTGACCCAGCGACAGTGAAGGAACGGCAATATATTTCCAAGTCAGGGTGGTGAATGGCTTGGAGGAGAACTAGAAAGTGGTGGTGTTCCCATCTATCTGCTGCCCTTGTCCTTCTGGATGGAAGTGGTCGTGGTTTTAGAAGGTGCTGTGGATCTGAGGATCTTTGGTGAATTTCTGCAGTGCATCTGGTAGATAGTACACACTGCTGCTACTGAGCGTCGGTGGTGGAGGGAATGGATGCTTGTGGATGTAGCGCCAAACAAGTGGGCTGCTTTGTCCTGGATGGTGTCAAGCTTCTTGAGTGTTGTTGGAGCTGCGCTCATCTAGGTCCAGCAGAGGGCAGCGATGATGCTGATTGGCGACTGGGACGAAGGTTTGCGTCAGCACAGTCACCACTACCAAACAGGGGTTTGTGGAGGAAGTGTTGTCAAGTATCAATAAATTTAATTAACTCAATAAAATAATTAATTGAGCAGAAATGGATGGACAAGTGATGCGTTGCAGCCTTATGATGTGGGAGCTGGCAGTTGCCATTGCAAGCTGCAGTGACCACATTTGCAGCAAGTGTTGATTGTTGGAGGAACTTTGGCTCAGAGTTATTGAGCTGAAATCTGAGCTTCAAATGCTGCGGCACAACCAGGAGGGGGAGAAGTACTTGAACGCTGTGTTTCAGGAGGCAGTCACACCTGGTAGATTAAATACTTCAAATTCAGTCAGCGATCAGGGACAGCAGCGTGTGACTGCAAGTGAGGCAGGTAGGGGGATCCTGAATTCAGGAACGGAGGAGCCTCAGCTCTTGACCTTGTCCAACTGGTACAAAGTACTTGCTCCCTGTGTGGATGAGGAAAAAGGCTGTAGGGAGGATGAGCCAGCTGACCACTTCACCTTGTGAGAAGGTGTGAAAATAGATAAGTCCCCTGGGCTGGATGGGATTTATCCTAGGATTCTCTGGTAAGCTAGAGAGGAGATTGCAGAGCCTTTGGCTTTGATCTTTATGCCGTCATTGCCTTCAGGAATAGTGCCAGAAGACTGGGGGATAGCAAATGTTGTCCCCTTGTTCAAGAAGGGGAGTAGAGACAACCCGGGTAATTATAGACCAGTGAGCCTTACTTCGGTTGTGGGTAAAGTGTTGGAAAGGATTATAAGAGATAGGATTTATAATCATCTAGAAAGGAATAATTTGATTAGGGATAGTCAACACGGTTTTGTGAAGGGTAGGTCGTGCCTCACAAACCTTATTGAGTTCTTCGAGAAGGTGACCAAACAGGTGGATGAGGGTAAAGCGGTTGATGTGGTGTATATGGATTTCAGTAAAGCGTTTGATAAGGTTCCCCATGGTAGGCTATTGCAGAAAATACGGAGGCATGGGATTGAGGGTGATTTAGCTGTTTGGATCAGAAATTGGCTAACTGTAAGAAGACAGAGGGTGGTGGTTGATGGGAAATGTTCATCCTGGAGTTCAGT
>NW_025978418.1:0-6528 GCF_021869965.1 Rhincodon typus | reverse complement strand
GGTCTACCTTTCAATCATCCAGCCACAAGTCTCCTTGCATGGCTCAGGGTTTGATAACATTATGTGAAACGCCTTGGCAGGTTTTACCAAGGTGCTATGCAAGTGCAAAGAGCTGAGGGGAGCAGTGTTAGCATGTGGAATGGAATGATGTGAATATCCCTGACCCGCTGGTTAATATCATATGGGACCAACAGACAGATTTTTAAAATCTTAAATTTATTCTTACTACAGGCAGCATGGTAGCTCAGTGGTTAGCACTGCTGCCTCACAGCGCCAGGGACCCGGGTTCGATTCCACCCTCAGGCAACTGTCTGTATGGAGTTTGCACGTTCTCCCCATGTCTGCGTGGGTTCCTCCGGGTGCTCCGGTTTCCTCCCACAGTCCAAAGATGCGCAGGTTAGATGGATTGGCCATGCTAAATTGCCCGTAGTGTTCAGGAATGTGTAGATTAGGTGGGTCATAGGGGGACGGGTCTGGATGGAATGCTCTGAAGGGTGATGTGGACTTGTTGGGCCGAAGGACCTGTTTCCACACTGCAGGGATTCTATGATAATCTCATGATATGGGTGTCAGTGCCTCAGACAGCATTTGTTGCCCATCCCCATTAAGGAGGATATTGGGTAAAGGTGCCAACTGGACCATAGGGCTGCTCTCTCATTAGAGAGAGAGAGATGTCTGGTGGTGGTTTAACCTGAGGGTCACCACGCCTCAGGTGAGAGGAGGGTCCTTCATGGGAACCTCAGCTGGTGCAGGAATTGAACCCACCCTGCTGGCATCACAAACTATCCATCCAGCCAACTGAGCTAACCAACCTCCACACCAGAGTACGGGGTAGGCCACATAGGATTGAGATGAGGTGAAATGTTTTCATGCAGTGCAATTCTCTACCAGAGAAAACAGCAAAGGCCAAAACACTGAGTAGCTTCAAAAAGGAATTGGATACAGTTCTTAGGGGCTAAAGGAGTCTGGGGGGAATGCAGGAACAGGGGACTGAGTTGGATGATCAGCCATGAATGGGGGGAAGCAGTTTCGAAGGGCCGAATGGCCTACTCCTGCTCCTGTTTCCTGCGTGTGTGGCTCAGAGGGGAGTTTTTCAGGTGGTGATGGTTTGTGAATCTGCTGCCGGTGTCTTTCTAAACGGAGAGCTTGGAAGATGCTGTTGGAGGAGGTTTGGAAATTGCTGCAGTGCATCTCCTGGATGGTAGTGGACTCGGTGAATGAATGTTGGAGGCGACTGAGGGAGGGGCCGATCCCATCCCGTGCGAAATTTGAACCGGTGAAATGGAAAGCGAGGGGGAACCACTCGCCGCAGCATGTAATACTCCCACCGCACAAGGTAATCCACCTCAAACTGCGTTTGTGTGTGAAGATACTGCTGATTGCAGGGAGTGTCAGGTTGGAAAGGGAACGCCAGCCCTCTGTCTCTACAGGCAAACACTACTTTGCAAATCGAATTGCCGAGACAGACCGAAGCTTGAGCGCTCAAGGGGAGGACTTGCTCATTTGCAGCACTGACTGAGCACTTTTTACTGAAATGCAGCTCTCACCTGTCATTGCGACAAAACTGATAATACAGCAAATCTGGTGACTTTCCACTTAGCGATACTCAATTTAACAACACTTATCAGTCGCAGCAAAGCATTTCCTCTTCCGAAATTAATCTTTTCTATTGACAAAAGGACCACATGCATTTCCTTCACTCCTCCCTAGCTCAGTTGCAAGTCTCTTTATCCTAATTTCTATTATCTGATCTTCAAAGATAACACTCATCGGCACAAAATTTTGCAGGTCGGTTGGAGCTTTAAATTGGACAGTGAGCAGTTCGGGGACAAAATTCCTACTTTTCGATGAAATGGGAGGTCCCTTCACTCATGGCTTGGTTATGAGAATCAGCATCTGTTGAGCTGTCGAAAAAAATTCACAGGAACACACATTCTCAGAAGCGTGATACCACAGAAAACAATTTTGCTTTTGAAGCAGCAGAACCCAGGAGCCGTGAACGTTTTACCAACTGTCATGACCGTTTTGCATTTTGGAGAATTTGCTATTCCACTCTGTGGAGTGCGGAATTGCACCCACACTTGTCATTAGCAAGAATCCCATCTTTTCAAATGCATTTCAAGGTTGTGAACTCTGCAGGTTAAGGTGGTCAGGTTATGTTAGTGGATCATTCAGCTATGTGCGCCAACTCCAAAAAGGTGAATCTAAATTCAGTTTAAATTAAGAGCCGAAAAGTCAGATACTTCAGAGACTTTTAACAGACTCTTGGATAGGCACATGGAGGACAGTAAAATGTAGGGTATGCAGGGTAGATTGATCTTAGTAGGATAATAGGTCAGCACAACATTTTGGGCCGAAGGGCCTGTACTGTGCTGTTCTATGTTCTATGTCAAAAATTAAACTTTACAGTCAGGAAAAGCAGCTATTAACATTTGCCATTTTTTTGCCAAGGGAAATGGTGGCTATTTGCACAGTAGGCTAATTCCAAGGTTGGTTTTTAAAACCAACTTGTTCAGATGTGGTATGACAAAACTCTGAAACAGGCAGGACTTGAACCCAAGCCTCCTGGCTCAAAGATAGGGACACTACCACTGTGCCACAAGAGCTCTATTGCCGAGAATGTCTTAGCCACAAAACATAATTTTAGTGAACTAGCTCAGCATATAACATAGGCGTCTGCATGTACTTTGCTCGGTCTCAAACAGCTCCATTTAACAAATACAGCAGTCACATTCACCTTACCAAACGCACAGATAGGTTAAAAAGTTCACAAACCTATCCTTGTGAGACGGCAAACATGGATATATGGAAATGCAGTATAATGTGGGAAAACACAAAGTTGTTCATTTTGGAAGGGGGAGTAATAAAACAGAATTTCATTTAAATGGAGAGAAACTGCAGAAAGCTGCAACACAAAAGGGACTTGGGGAGACTTGTGCACGAAACTCAGAAAGCACAGGGGCAGCAGGTAATCAGGAAGGTTAATGGAATGTCGGTCCTTATTTCAAGGGGTTTGGAGTATAAGATTGGAGAAGTCTTATTGCAACAGTACAAGGTGCTGGTGAGACCACATCTGGAGCATTGCAAACAGTTTTGGTCCCCTAATTTAAGGAAAGATATCATTTCATTGGCCGCGGTTCACAGAAGGTTCACTAGGATGATTTCTGGTATGGAGGGACTGTCTTATGAGCAAAGGCTAAACAGGTTGAGGTTCTACTCATTGGGGTTTAGGAAAATGAGACACGATCTCATTGATACATGCACGATTTTTAAGGGGCTTGACAGGGTAAATGCTGAAAGGATGTTTCCTCACATGACAGAATCCAGGACCAGAAGGCATGGTCACAGAATAAAGGGGCACCAGTTTAGGAATGAGCTGAGAAGGAACTTCTTCTCTCAGAGGGCTGTGAGTGTTTGGAAGTCCTTACCACAGAGAGGGCAGAATCCTTGTACATATTTAAGGCAGAAGTAGATAGATTCTCGATCAGTCGGGGAATCAAGGGTTATGGGGAGAGGGCAGGAAAGTGGACGTGAGGAATGTTAGATGAGCCATGATCCTATTGAAGGTGGAGCAGGGTCAAGGGACTGAATGGCCTACTCCTGTTCCCATTTCATGTGGTCTTATTATGGCAGCATCAATTACATACTATTGTCCACCATTCAATTTTTATTTATGTAAAAGAAATGTGAGCAGCCAGGTATGAATTCCATTTTTTTATTATTATTATTGACTCATCTCTGCTTTTGGGGAGGAGCTATGCCAACTTCATTATCTGGTCTAATCTGTACGTGACTCCAAATTTTAAGTCACCGAGTCATTTATGGTAAAGAAGGGGGCCATTTGGCCCATTAAGTCAATTCTAGCTCTCGACGAAGCAATAAATCAATCCCACTCTAATTTGCAGTCCTACAGGTTTGTTTCCTTCATGGGATCATCCCGTTTGTTTTGAAAATCACGGATTGCCTCGTTATCCACCACTCATGGGCAAGTTCCAGGTCATTACAACTCACTGTATAAACCAGTTCATCGTATTCCCCTGCATCTCTTAACATTTTGCACCATCAACTAATGGGAAGGTTCTATCCTGGTCCACCTTATCCAACCTGTCCTGATCTGCTGCACCTCCATCAAGTCTCCCCTCAAATCTTCTTTGCTCCAAGGAGAATGATCCAGGCCTTTCCAAACCAACTAAAGTCCCTCAGCCCTAGAGCCATCCCAGTAAATCTCCGCTGTACCCTGTCACGGACCTTCACATCTTTGAACAAAACAAAATATCTCCGGCCCAGACTGAATGCAATGTCATTGTTGATGCAATTCCACAGTTCCAAATAGGTTCAACATTTCCTGCCTTTATACTCAATGCCTCTATTTACAAAGGTCAAAAATCTATCTTCTGCTGACACCCTCTCACTATGTCCCGTCACCTTTGAAGATCGATATACATGCATCTCCAGATCCTTCTGCTCCTGCATACTCCTTCAAATTTGACCATTAAATCCACATTGCTGCTTGTTACCACTTCTATCAAAATGCATCACCTCATATCTCTCTGCGTTAAATTTCATCTGACAACTGTCTGTCTATTTAGCTGGTCTACGCTCTCCAGTAGGCCAGTGATATCATTCTGCCTGGTTGCATTCATCTATGTTTGGTATGATTAGCAAATTTTGGCATTTTAATCCATATTCCAAGATACGGGGCATTTATATTTTAACAAAAATAACAACAGACCTGGGACAGACCCTTAGGGAACACTAGTGTTACCGCCCCCCCAGTGTGAGAAATAACCATCCAATTTTGAGCCAAATTTTAAAATCCAATCCCACACTGATCCTTCTATTTACCACAAACAAAAAATAGAAATTGCTGGAAAAGCTCAGCAGGGTTGGGAGCAACTGTGGAGAGAAAACAGAGTTAACGTTTCGGGTCGAGTGACTCTTCTCAGACCCGAAATGTTAACTCTGATTTCCCTCCACAGATGTTACCGGACCTGCTGAGCTGTTCCAGCAACTTCCGTTGTCGTTTCTGCTTTACAGCAGTTTTTTTTTCCAGGTTTTACTTCTATTTACCACAATGTGGTTATCCAGTTTTTTGGGTGGAACCTTATCTTAAAATCCACAATAGACAACACTCGATCCCATCTGCTCCACTACTTCACCACTCTGTGGTAATGTGGTTGGCGCTGAACTCCCTGATGTTGCCCAATAAGCTATTCTGCACAGGAAAGCAGGCCATTAGCGCGTTTCCAAAGCAATTTAGAATGTTCGATAAAAGCTGGCTTTGTCAGCAACACCCACAACTTGGGAAAGAGCTTTGAAAAGAAAAAGAAGAAATAATGAATGGGAGATTGCTGCTCCTCCTAACTACCATCAGGCTATTGCTGTACTGACTCAGTAGATTCGAGTCCTACTCCAGGACCCTGGCTCCCTTTTCTGGGCTGATACAACTGCAGCATGCAGGAACTTAAGCACCTCATTTCTCTCTCTCTGTTAAAACACCACCAAAACACCATCAAAAGGTGTCCTGGCTTTAGGGTTAGGGTTAGGCTTGGGGTTAGGGTTAATATTCATAGAATCATTGAACCCCTACAGCGTGGAAGCAGGCCATTCAGCCCATCAAGTCCACACTGTCCCTCTGAAGAGCATCCCACCCAGACCATCCCTGTAACCCTGCATTTCCCATGGCTAACTCACCTAACCTGCAATTCTTTGGACTGTGGGAGGAAACTGGAGCACCCTGGGGAAACCCACGCAGACACGGGGAGAATATGCAAACTCCACACAGACGGAGTGGAATCAAACTCAGGTCCCTGGCGCTGTAAGGCAGCAGTGCTAACCACCGAGTCACCCCATCCCTCAACCAGCAGTAGCAACAGCGGCGTTAATTATTCACTTATTACTATAGCTCTGGGGACGCCTCTACCACTATAAATGCAAGCTGAGGTGAGAAAACAGAATACCATGGGGCTTGAAAGGAAGATAAACTTTGTAAAGGTATTTGGGATAGCCTGAAGGTAGAAAATTCGACGAAATCCAAACTGCAAAGTTGTGGTAAGTATGGGAATGTTAACGGAGGGAACTTGTTCTCAAATTCAGAAGGATTGATAGATGACGATACAGAATTGATGGACTCTTCTGGACTTTTGATTCTGTGATTCTAGGACCTCAACACCATGAGAAGACAATGACAGTTACTGCACAGTAACAGCAGAGGGCAGATTTTCCCAGCCTTGCATTCTTTTTGGCACCATACCCAAACACCGATTCACCAATTACATGGTATAACCCTTGCTGTATAAAACAGATACCAGCAACAAACACCAATCCTCTAGGACCCTTGAGCTAAACACATACACACACTCATAAACCAAACTGGAAAAGAATCAAAATTAAAAGAAGTGGGACTCTCGATCTGAACCCACCCAGGCAGCCCTAATCTCTGATAACACAGTGTGGAACTGGATGAACACAGCAGGCCAGGCAGCATCAGAGGAGCAGGAAAGCTGACGTTTCGGGTCGGGACCCTTT